>NC_063203.1:6004643-6094643 GCF_017589495.1 Alosa alosa | reverse complement strand
GCCCCATTGGTTTCCACCTTGACATTTATCACTCTTGTCAATAGAGCTGAACTGGCTGTGTTTAGTGAGCCCAGACTGCTGTGTTTAGCCCTTGAGTGCATTTTATACCACAGCTCACATTATTGTCCCTTCCTCCCTTGATCCGCCACCCCCCTCTCTCTCTTGCTGTTGTTCCTCTCTCCCTCTCTTTCTCTCTCTCTCTCCTCACTCCCCCTCCCTCTCCCTCTCTCTCACTATTACTCCTCTCTCTATCCCCCCTCTCGCTCTCTCTCTCATTCTCTCGCAAGCTCTCTCTTGCACTCTCTCTCCCCCTCCCTCCCTCTCCCTCTCTCACTATTGCGCCTCTCTCTACCCCCCCTCTTTCTCTCACTGTCACTCTTTTCAATTCAATTTCATTCAATTCAATTCAATGGAGCTTTATTGACATTACTCAGTGAAACAGTGTTGTCAAAACATACATATTTTAACAAAATAATACAAACAGATACAATATATTTGGGGAAAAAAGAGAGGAATAAAACATAATCAATTCAGTAGTATATAAAAAGAATAACTACATTTACAGTATATAAGTAATATTAGCTATAAAGCTATAATATTGTCTCTCTCTCAATGTGGCTCCTCTCCCCCTCTCTTTCTTTCTCTTCCTCTGTCACTGTCACTCCTCTCTCTCTCGCGCGCGCTCTGTCGCTCCTCTCTCCTCCCCTCTGGCTGGCAGGCTTCGGCTTCAACGGGCTCTGGAGGTTCGCTGGTCCCTTCTCAAAGGTAAGATTAATAGCTCCTCTTATTTGCTTTTCATTTTCCCTGCAGGAAGCACTGTAAAGGAAAAAAAGTGCCGGGTAAGCAGTCCCCCCCTCCTCCCCTGCCATTCCTCCCCTCCCTCTGTTCTCCAACCACATCTGCAGATTGGCTGGAAATGGATCAACTGACACCATCTTGTTGCCACCATACCCTCCCTGCTTCTCTTGCTCCCCCCTCCCCAAACATCAGCTCTCTCTGCAGCTGTGTGTGTGTGTGTGTGTGTGTGTGTGTGTGTGTGTGTGTGTGTGTGTGTGTGTGTGTATCAGAGACATCTCAGTCTTATTCCCGCTCATCTGCACTGAGGGCTCTTGTCTTAGTCCAATTCCTGATGCTCTGCACAGCACAAGGGCTAGCACATACTTGCCGGTCAGACTGATGTTTGTGATTTGGGAACTAAATGACTCCTGTTGTCTTTGATTCATTCGTTCTTTATTTTTCCTTTGATTTCTTTTTTCCTTATCTTCATCTCTCTCTTTGTCAATCACTCTGATCCCAAACGTTTGCTACTCGCCAACCTCTGCCCTCAGCAAACCCAGATCCCCGACTATGCCGAGCTGGTGGTGAAGTTCCTGGACGCTCTGATCGACACCTACCTGCCGGGAATCGAGGAGGAGGCCAGTGAAGAGTCTCTGCGCACGCCCACGTCTCCTTACCCACCACCCCAACAGAGTCAGCTCAGCATCACGGCCAACCTGAACCTCTCCAACTCCATGACCTCGCTGGCCACCTCACAGCACTCACCAGGTCAGCCAGGCGCTACATACATACATACATACATGGGTACATACGTCCATACATACGTACATTCATACGTTTTGCATGTACATACATACACACCAGACACACACACACAAACACAAACACACAAACAGTCACACATTATACATGCACACAGACAACCATACTTTTTTTTTCAGTTCACATGTACAGAATTCATGTATGCACGCATAATAAGCCAGCCAACATCAGGCCAAACTCTGGTGCATGTGGAGAAGGGTCATAAGCATAGTTACTATGCATACTTAGAACTAATCACACACAAACACACACAATCAAGATCACAGGTCAGAAATCACAGGTGCGTGGTCACCTAAACCTGTTGCATAGTGGCTACTGTTTCTTCTGTTCTTCTGCACTTGTAACCTGGTATGAAATGTTCCTGTGTCATCCATGTATCCCACTCTGCTCCACACCTGCATGGGGTTTGTCCTGCCTTTGTATCCCTTCTCCTGCTCTCCCAAACACACACACACACACAGCGTCAGGAAGTAATGGAACACATGTAACAGGATTACGTATTTAAAATACAAAATATGAGTAACTGTATTTAAATACAATTGCAAATTAAATGGGTGGTATTCAGAATACACTGATCAATTTAAGTTAAATCATTAATTTAAATCATTATAACATGTAGGCCAAGGCTTTTGAAACTCAAATTCAAATATTTTCTAATCACACTGTAGCCTATATATCTTTCGGATGGCTTCTTTCTCTTTCCCTCTCTGTTTATATCAATAGCCTAAATTAAAAACCTCTCAGGAAATGAAGAATGTAAAATGAGTTTGGTTGTATAGGCCAATATGGCCTATATCCAGCCAGCATGTTTTAAGCCAGTGATAGGTTCTCGTTTCTTGACAGTGTTCTGCAAAAAAGGCATATAACCCCTTGTGCTGTTAAAATTAATCCAAAACAAATCTATGTATACCTTGTTTGGGATTTGGTAGTCTTTTAGCCTATGTGCAGGCAGAACATCTCTGTGCTATGAAACAGTGTTTCATAGCTCATAGCCTGATATATCAATCCATCCTCACTGACTGTAAACCAGGTTGTGGATTTTTGACATTAGCTATGGGTCTTAAAACTTCAAATCACATAACTATTGCATCCACTGCTAATACAAATTAATGCAATGCTGATGTAATCCAAAGTATTCAGAATATGTTACAAAGTACATTTTAGGGCATGTATTCTGTAATCTGTAGTGGAATACATTTTAAATGTAACCTACCACACACACACACACACACACACACACACACACACACACACACACACAGCCCACACCTCCATGGCATCCTGGAGTGTAACATAGAGATGATGGAATCAATTTCCGGCACTATCATCACTTTTCGATAGTGAAGGTCACCTTTCCTTGTTCACCATCACCTTTGTAGTGCTAGTAGTATTAGTCTGTGGAACAGCTGGTCATAGCATGTTTCCCTGACCTTCTCCAACCAAGTGTCTGTTTGAACCCTTTCATATCCATGGCTGATGTCTATCTGGAATATTCTACCCGCTCCCTTCCTTCGTTGCTTTTTGCACTAGACTTTACAGGTGCTGGCCAAGTTTTCTATGTCATGTTGACTGAGGTGCAAAAATCTGTTGCCACAAATCAAAAACTAAAAGGATGGTAGTACCTAAATATAAATGTGTTTTTAGTTGCATTTTTGTTTTAACAATTTTTGTTTTCTCTATTTGTCCAAATATAGTAGTATTTATTTAAAATGCAATATTCTGAAAGCAGAAGAACTGTATATATTCATTATAGGCCTATGTTTCACTTCCATTGGGGCTGCTAATGTGTTATTAAATTGTTGTGTCCTTTTACTCAGAGCTGTAGACTGTATGGCTCTGCTTGAGCTTGTTCCGTACTGCCCTCTAGTGGATATGTTCAGGACAGCACTGTATAGCAGGACAGTGAGGACATGCTTTATTAAGTGTCATTAGTCTTCTTGTATGTCATATTTGAAACACATCTTAATACTATACTAAGTTTCTTTCTATAAACACCTCTTAGGTCATAAGCCACGGCACAGATACAATCATCCATCTTAAATTATCATATTTATCTTTTTGTTTTTGGTGTTGCATTAGTTTGCTTTCTAAGGTTAGTTTATTTTGCTTTGCTTTCTCTGGGAAAGTTTACTATGACTGTGGTATGTCTTTCATTTATTTTCTATCTGTTTTCTCTCTTTTTTTTCATTGCTGTAGTCATTCATTCTTGTTTTTTTCCTTTTTCCATTCTCTCTTCTCCCCTTTCTCTTTGTCTCTCTGGGCCAAGCTTCTCTGCCGAGCTCTAAGTCGGCAGTTTTCCCACAACACCTCGTCCTACCAGGTACTACTCTCACCTTCAGCCCGCTGTGACAGGTGTGAAGTAGGAGCCTTTACCCAAAAGCACACCGAACAGAAACCCTCTCTCTCTGTGATCCTATATACACATGCAACCATGTATGCATATATAGAGAGAAAGCAGAAATGAAATGTAATGCTGTAATGATGCAATACAGTTGAGAGTGGGTCCAAAACAGTTCCCCTGCTTTTTGGAGGCATAGGATGTTTGGATAATGGCTGTACAGCAGTCTTAAGATGGCAATCAAACATAGTTTTGTGTGGATAAGGACCAGGGTTGAATCTATGCAGTGTGCGAGAGAAAGTGTTAAATATATCTCTTATATCTCGCCTTATCTAGGAGTAGGTGACTTCATGTGCTTTTTGTTTCAGCAACCACTGTCAAAAAAAGCAGATGTAAACCCCAATATTGCTGTCTCTGTCAATTAAACCGCAGATCAAAGCAGAGCAATTGGCCAGTCATTTTAATACTGTATAAACACCCTAAAATCTCTAGCTTACATTAGGTGCCCCCTGGTGTTCAATACGCCACTTTCATTGAATGTTTTATTAAGCTGTGATTATCTGCATAACATCATTGTGGATGGGACACCTTGTATGTTGAGGGCATGGGTCTCCCCATGATCAATAATAGCACATAAAAAAACACTTTTGTCATCTTAATGGCATAATTGCAGTGTAACAATACATCATAAGCAATTTAATTTCAAGTCAAACTTAGCATAAGAACTTTATGCATATGTGTTACCATTAGGGCTGCAACAATGAAGTGATACTTCAATTAGTTGGCAACTATTACATTTATCGGTTAATCAATTTAGGTAATTTTTTTTAAGGAAAATGCCTCAAAATTAGCAGATTGCAGCTTCTTAAACTTTAATATTTTCTGCTTTACTCACTCCTCAGTAAGTAAACTAAATATGTTTGGTGTTTGGAAAAAACAAGGCATTTGAAGACAAAATCTTAGATTCAGGGGAACACTTATCAGCATTTTCTTCACCATTTTCACCATCATCTCATTGATTAAACAACTTAATTGATAAACTTAAACAACTTAATTGATAAAATAATCAACAGATTAATCGACTATGAAAATAATAAATATAGCTGCAAGCAGCAATGAGGGGGCCAAGGAGAGGGGCCGAAGTAACCATGGCAACGAAATGCTGTTAGCTCAATGCTGCAATCAGACGTATGGCCATAAGCTGTCAAAGCAAGTTTCACGTCTAGCACGTCAAAAGTTACTAAGCTAATTGCAGTGACCCTAGAGGTCAAAGGTCACAAAATGTCTTCGCCATTCACCTGATGGGGTCATGAGTCCATGTACCAAGTTTGGTTTTGATACATGCAATGATTGCTGAGATATGAACTCACTTCCTGTTTGGCGGCTTCGCCACAAATTTCGATTGGATGTGACGGGCGAAAGCTTCTATTAATTGTTACAGAAATAAATGAAGTGACAAGGCATGGTCTGAAGATGGTCTGTGCCAATTTTGGTGAAGATCAGATGAAATTTGTGACCTGTCTTGAAATTGTTGGTGTTTTTTGATCAAATCAAATATGGCGGCCGAATAAATTCTATTGATGTGACAAGTTGCCCTCAGTTGACCTAAGGACCTTTCACAGTATTACCAGACACCACTAGTACAATTTAATTCTAAGCACAGCAGCAGCTACAGGCCAAAAGGCATGTTTGTGAATTACAGCGCCCCCTAGAGGTCAAAGGTCACCAAATTTCTTGAGGGTCCTCCTGATGGGGTCATCAGTCAATGTACCAAGTTTGGTTTTGATACATGCAAGGGTTGCTGAGATATGAGCTCACTTCCTGTTTGGCGGCTTCGTCGCAAATTTTGATTGGCTTTTACGGGCGAACAGTAATACTTTCGAAGACAAAAAGTGATCACTTTTGTGAGGCTTGGTCTGAAGATGATCTGTGTCAAATTTGGTGGGAATCAGAGAAAGTATGTGACCCCTGATACATTTTAAGTGTTTTTGATGAAATCCAAAATGGCGGAAAATCCATCATGGCGGAAAATGATGTCATAGGGTGCGTTGAACTCGGCTTGGTCCAAGGATTCCAACAATACCTGACTTTTGAAAATCGGACCAACAGGTTACTAAAAGTTACCAGGCTACTAAAGTTACGTGCATGAACGCACGTCCAACTTTGGCCTGTTGGTGGCGCTAGAGGGTTCGAGTTGCCGACATGAAACTTGGTGACATGAATCATGGGACCGTCCCCAATCAGTGTGCCAAATTTCCCAACTTTTTACCATACGGTTCTATGGGCTGCCATAGACTCCCATTGCATATAATAATAATAATAATAGGAAAACGTAGAAACACAATGAGGTCCTCGCAGCTTCGCTGCTTGGCCCCAATTAGTTGCAACCTTAGTTGCCATTAAGTATAGCCAGTATATTAAGTATAGCTAGATTGTATATTAGAGCAGATCAATTTGAATGCTATTAATGCAGATTTGACATTAATACAGAGCAATGGTAAATGCGGTAACAGCAGAAAACAATCAAAGTTGAATCCCATTTTCACTTTTGCATCTGTTCCTCTGTCAGTGGAATGGAGAAGATAGACACCTGTGAAGTCGATATTAACTAGAAAAGCATTTCCTTAAGGAAATACAGTGCATGCAAAGTTGTTGCTGGGTTGGTTGCTAGGGTAATTATAGTGGTTGCTATGCTGTAAAAGTGGTTGCTAGGTTGTTGCTAGGGTACTTAAGTGGTTGCTAGGCTGTTGCTAAGGTAATTATAGTGGTTGCTATGCTATAAAAGTGGTAACTAGGTTGTTGCTAGGGTAATTGTAGTGGTTGCTATGCTATAAAAGTGGTTGCTAGGTTGTTGCTAGGGTATTTAAGGCGGTTGCTAGGCTGTTGCTAGGGTACTTAAGTGGTTGCTACACTGTTGCTAGGGTAATTTTAGTGGTTGCTATGCTATAAAAGTGGTTGCTAGTTGGTTGCTAGGGTATTTAAGGTGGTTGCTAGGCTGTTGCTATGCTATAGAAGTGGTTGCTAGGTTGTTGCTAGGGTATTTAAGGTGGTTGCTAGGTTGTTGCTAGGATAATGATGGTGGTTGCTATGCTATAAAAGTGGTTGCTAGGTTGTTGCTAGGGTACTTAAGGTGGTTGCTAGGCTATAAAAGTGGTTGCTAGGTTGTTGCTAGGGTATTTAAGGTGGTTGCTAGGCTGTTGCTAGGATAATGATAGTGGTTGCTATGCTATAAAAGTGGTTGCTAGGCTGTTGCTAGGGTCATTATAGTGGTTACCATGCTATAAAATGTGTAAATAGTAAAAAAAAGTAAGAATAGTTAAAAGTTATTGAAATTGGGAGAAATCGATAGATAGATAGAGAAAGTGAGAGAAAGTGAAGAAAAAGAAGTGAAAGAAACTTGGGATGAGAAGTGAGCTATTCAGTTGAATGGAGAGGGACACACAGAGAAGAGGTTCCATTCAAGTTGCTGCAGGCAGTCAGTGAGAGAGCACAGGTGCAGTTGATTGCATTCTATTTCCTTAATAGCCTATTATGATGTCATAAAGGCAATGTTAAGTCTATGGAGAACTTTAAGTTTAGTTTCTTTAATATCTCAAAAAGTAAAAGTCGTAGAAATATGAAAAGTCATAGAACGAAAATTTAGAGCAAGAGCTACGTGACGAAATTTGAACCAAGTTTCTACGATAAGCGGTTCAAGCCAAATTAGGGCCTGGAAGAATAATAATAATAACTAGAAATGCAATTCCAAGGAATTACCAGTGCATGAAAATGCTAAAGTTGTGATGTAAAATATCATGTATAGTTAAAACAGATAATACAGAGATGGTTACTACGGTGATGCTAGGATAGACATGGTGGTTGCATAGCTTAATAAAAGTTGATAGTTTAAAAGTAGACTGTTTAAAAGCTGAATGTAGATAGTTTAAAAGTTGTTGATAGACAGTAGATAGTTTAAAAGTTGTTGATAGACAGCTAGTTTAATAGATAGTTTAATGATAGTTTAAAAGTTGAAGGTAAATAGTTTAAAAGTTGTTGACAGACTGGAAGTTGAATGAATGTTGATATTCAAATAGTTTAAAGGAGAATTCCGGTGTGATATTGACCTAAAGTGTATTGAAACATGATACCGAGTGTGAACGTATGTCTCATAGCCCATCTCGGCTTGTCCCCTGCACTCCAAAATCTGGCGCTAGTTAGCCGATGCTACCAACAGCTTTTTCAATAGTGGTGCTTCGGCATCGGGCTAGCCATGCAAATAAATCACTGTTTTACACCCATTTACGAGGCTCAATGTATCTCCACACTTCATTGGTAGACTTCGAGGGCCCTGACATTTAAAACGAGACATTGAGAACTTTGAAAAAAAGCACTGGTAGTTTACTTACAAGGCGATTTATACAGACAGTATGTTCCACGAAGTTTAGTGTTTGCAGCCATCTTGAATTTAGTCACGATAAGTCAAGCAGCAGTAAGAATGAACAGGTATGATAAAGGGATCAGATTCCAAAAAATAATTCTGTGGAAATGCATGGATTCCAGTTGCTGCTACTGGAAGAAACTGGAATCCATGCATTTCCACTGAATTATTTTTGGAATCTGATCCCTTATCATACCTGTGCCGAAGCACCACTATTGAAAAAGCTGTTGGTAGCATCGACTAACTAGCGCCAGATTTTGGAGTGCAGGGGACAAGCCGAGATGGGCTATGAGACATACGTTCACACTCGGTATCATGTTTCAATACACTTTAGGTCAATATCACACCGGAATTCTCCTTTAATGGCTGTGTATAGGTAGATATTTGACGATAACTGAAAGTTGGAATGGCTCTAATGTTTGCTAGCAGTTATGCTAAGATTTTTAACTATGCTAACCATGGTACTTAGCTAATGTTTTATAGCAGTGCTAACCTGCTAACCATGTTACTTAGCTAACGTTTTCTAGCAGTTTAATGAATGTTGATGTTCAAATAGTTTAATGGCTGTGTATAGGTAGATATTTGACGATAACTGAAAGTTGGAATGGCTCTAATGTTTGCTAGCAGTTATGCTAAGATTTGTAATTCTGCTAACCATGTTACTTAGCTAATGTTTTATAGTAGTGCTAGCAATGCTAACATGCTAACCATGTTACTTAGTTAACTTAACTAACATTTTCTAGCAGTTTTGCTAAACATTTTCTAGCAGTTTTGCTAAACATGCTAACTATGCTAGCAATGCTAACATGCTAACTATGTTAACCATGTGACTTAGTTAACCAAGCTTATCATTTTTAGTAGTTATGTTAACTATGCTAACTAGCATGCTAACTATGCTAACCATGTTACTTAGCTAACTTAGCTAATCCTTTTTAGCAGTTTTGTTAAAAATGCTAATTAGCATGCTAGCATGCTAACTATGCTAACCATGTTACTTAGTTAACTTAGCTAATCATTTTTAGCAGTTTTGTTAAAAATGTTAATTAGCATGTTAGCATGCTAACTATGCTAACCATGTTACTTAGTTAACCTAGCTAATCATTTTTAGCAGTTTTGCTAAAAATGTTAACTAGCATGCTAACTATGCTAACCATGTGACTTAGCTAACCTAGCTAATCATTTTTAGCAGTTTCGCTAAAATGCTAGCAATGCTAACATGCTAACTTTGCTAACCATGCTAACTAGCTACAGTAGGAGTCATAGTTGATGAAAAGTGTTGACAGTTGATGTCAAGTTAAAAGTTGTTGATAGACAGCTAGTGAATGTATATAGTTTAAAAGTTGAATGTAGATAGTTTAAAAGTTGTTGATAGAAAGCTAGTTTAATAGATAGATAGTTTAATGATAGTTTAAAAGTAGACCGTTTAAAAGTTGAATGTAAAAAGTTCAGTAGTTTTAATGGGTTACATTGTTTAACAGTGGATTATTGTAGTGAGGACTTTTATTTTGAAACAGTTTTGGGCAGAGGAAACAGTTGAATAGGATGTGTAGTCTTAATTGACCCAGATTGTATGCTTAAAGCCTGAGGCTGCAGGTGGCCTGAACACCTGCCATAGGATTCTAATTGCTAAACGGCCGTATTATGATGTCTGTCGGCAATGTTAAGTCTATGGGGATTTTTAAAAAGTTTTTCTTTAATAGTTTAAAAAGTATAAAAGTTTCAAAGTTGAAAAGTCATACCAACCCGATCTGTTTGAAGACCTACGTTACAAAGTTTGAATGAAGTTTCTAAGTTAAACTGTTCAAGAGAAATTGCGTACGGAAAAAGTGGTAAGCGGAATAATAAGAAGAAGTTGCCTAGGAAGAACAGTACAGTGCATTTTCATGCACTGTAATAAGAAGCCTAGGAAGAACAGTACAGTGCATTTTCATGCACTGTAATAATAAGTCAGAAGAAGCCTGTGGAATAACAATACAGTGCATTTGCATGCACTGTAATAAGTAATATGCAACCCTGACATTCCTCCTCACTAAACTAAAATCAGCTGTACAGTTATTCTCTGTAACGGTTATTCTCACTTTCTGGCAGTCTCTGTAACTTTCTAACTTCTGTCCCCCCTTTGTCCTCAGGTATCGATAAGGAGAACGTGGAGCTGTCGCCTACCACAGGCCACGCTAACAGTGGCCGCACACGGCACGGCTCGGCAAGCCAAGTGCAGAAGCAGCGCAGTGCGGGCAGCTTCAAGAGGCCCAGCATAAAGAAGATCGTCTGATGGTCAGAGAGCAGCCCTGGAGATGGGCAGAGAGGGGAGGAGCGGGCAGCCCCGCAGCCCACCCCACTCTTCCACTCATCCCCAAGTGCTTCCTTTTTCTCTCTCTCTGCTCCAGTTTTTTAAGCATCTCTCCGTTTTAAACTCTTGTCCTTTTTTTACCAAGCTCTGTTTCAAAATTTTGACTCTCAGCCATTCGTTCTTGGATGTTGTTGATGCATTCACACAACAGTGGCCAGCTGAATATGGAGAGTTGCTCACAGGAGATGAAACTCTGCTAAAGTGTAGAGGCCTGTTTGAACCAACAGCTCTGTGAAACAAAGCAAAGCAAAGCCACAGGGGCTTGTGGGGCACCTCAATCAGGGCAGAGCTGGCGGGCCTCAAATTGCACATTTGTGTCCTGGTTCAACAGATTGTGGCCTTTTGTGTTTTTCCCATGGAGAACAGTCAACCCTTAGTTTTGGAAACAAAGGAACTCCGCTCAAGTTCCCCTCATGTTGTGAATATTCTGAATTTACCTTACGGTCGCAGAAAGTGAGCAGATCTCTCACAGGCTGCCTTATTCAGGCAACCACTCAAATCATTGTATACAAAAAGAGAAATGTGACATTCAGTTGGACCACAGAGGTTACAGCTGACCGAATGACCATTTCATCAAGGAATCCCCTTTTCCCTCTGATTCTCCATGAGCTTTGGAGAAAGAAGACCTCATATCTCCCTACAGAAAGGGCAGTGGTGAACCAAACATGGCTTTCCATCACTTTCTACCTGTTGTTTGTCATGGTACATTTTGATGAGAGATGAAATCCAAGAATGTCCTGTGTAGGAAAACTCTGATATCCACAGTCTTGAAACCTGGCGAGGATTGGGGACAGCATACTAATCTTACCCAGATGTACATATGAAAGTCATACAAAGTTATATATGTAAATAAATACAGAGGACAAAATCGCAAGACTCTTCACATATACTGGGGTTGTTGTTTTATTCATGGTGTGCCTTCATCAGGGTTTTTGTAGTTTGAAAACAGGAAAAAATGAAGTAAAATTTTGCTGACGAAGGGAAGTACAGGTACTAATTACTAGAGACTCGTTCTTTTTCTTTTTCATTTTTCTTGTCCATATAACTCGAGTGCTGCATTGTAAAACAGTACAGTATTCTATGATCGACAGAAATATTACAAGCATCATTACTCTGCCTGAAAAAGTATTTAACCTGTAAAGGGACTCCTCAAGTAAGGATGGAGTCATGCTATTTTGTTTCTTTTCCTTTTATGCATTGTTCATCCACTGACACCCATAGCAAGACACTAACAAACTATATAGATCAATGCAAAAAAATGTAAATAGTGCGAAAGGCTTTACTTTATGGGTGAGGAATGAGTTGATTTGTTTACAGTCTGGTGATATGACCAGGAAATCAGTGTAATATGCAAAAAACACCAAAATAAGTAAGGCATGAGAACGTTGAGTTTTTCTCTCCACCTAATTACAGGAACAATCAAGCCAATTAGTTGTTCGAAGTTAACAGCATCACAAAGTGAAGGATATCCCTTCTGTGCCCCAGTGATAAGAAAATTATAAGTTGTATTCAATGTCTAGCAACAACGTGAGAAACAACGTTCCTTCATTGTTTGTAACTCTAGTTCTGTGACTGCACATTGATATTGTTTGTTCTCCCTCACTTCAGTCAATCCACAGGTAGGAAACATTTTATCCCAGTTAAGGACTTTATGTGAGGTTTTGACTGAGAACTTTGACTGAAAGCAAATCCTGAATGCATGGCAGCAAACATAGTGACACTGCACCAAAGACTATCTTGCACTATGGCAAATTATCATTTTAGTTTGAGCTTACATTACTGGTCTCAGTGGATAAACTAGGAAAGACTTGTAACAAGTAACCACTGCTTCCCTACAGAACGTAAGTGGATAGGTGTGAAATTATCTCTGCCATTTTTTTTATTATTATTATTTTTTTATTTTCTTGAGCTTTGAATGTTTGCCTGTTTGTTGACACCATTACTAACATCCAGTGATGCTGCATACGTGCTTAAAATCATGGAATTTTGCCATGTAGTTTCTATGAAAAAGGGAGACTGCTAGGCAATCAAGTAGAGAAGTTAGTATGATCCAGATTATTAGAGGATCTTGACATGGCCAGCTTAATATGTTTTAAATTATGTAGACATGGTCTTCATCATATCAAAGGGAAACTAAAACTATGGAATACAAGCATCAGGACAAACTTGGCCTAACCTCTATAAAGATGAAACCAAAGTTAATAAAATACCTAAAAAGTACTAAAGAACTCATAAGCTATCTCTGACCACTATCATTTGAAACATGTTCCCTTTAAACATTTGATTTATTGATTGCATTGAGAATCGAGGGTCTCCTCATAGTTCTGTCTGGGGAAAAATAGGGACCAAACACAAGAACATTTTTCCAAGTGTTATACTACAAATTTTATTACCTCTATATACAATTTGTTTTGAAGTAGCCTATGTGGTATGTGAAAGGGGTGTCATTATGATGTCCATTTTCAAACCATTTGCTGCAAGAGAACCACATGAAGGCCATGTGCATCTGTCCTGGTAATGTTTTAACAATACGCTTTGATTTATGGTACAGTAACTTAAACCATGGTTTAGACTGCACTTAATTGTCTCTTAACCCAACTAGTGGCATCTTAAATATTGCTTGAAACGACTGAGGAACTCAAGATCCTAATTTTGACTCCTGAGATAGAGCATCTGTCTTAGTAATAAACATAATTGAATCCAAAGTGCTGTTTTCCGATGTTCCCCATGGCTCCTCCAGGCTCATCAGAGTACATATGGATACAGTATGTTGTTTACTTGATATCCATCTGATCGGGATTATTTGAAAATCTATCAAAGAGCCCTCATTTTTTGAAAACGGCACATAAAACAAGTGTAGCTTGTTATTAAATCCATGGGCTGTCTTTGAAGGACAAAAAAGCATTACCAGTTGTTTCCCCAATACTGGTCTGTATGTGCAGAAGCCTGAAGTTAAATTGTGCCAAAATTTATGTCTAAGTAGGAGTTAAATGCATGTGATTTTTTTTGTTTGTTTTATTTTATTGCTTGTTTATTCTTTGTTTCTATTCTTTATTTTCTTTGTTTGTTTTTATAAGTATGCCCTTGTAATCAATGTTTAAATTGCACCAAATACTTTGTAAGGTGAGAAAGATGGCCTATATGGTACTGTTACCAAGAGTGCTTTTATAAGACAAAAAAGGTACAGATTGAATGTGAAAATAGAAGAACCCGACACTTTTTAAATATACATAGCTTAGGGTTCAGAGCACCACTCTCCATTTTTTTTTTTTTTTCAGTCAAATACATGGCATGTTTAATTTGATTATGCAAGGCTAAACCTTTGTCTAGCACATTGGCCACAGTTGCAGAGGAAAAACAAGTCTGTACTTTTTGCCTTTGTAAATATTTTGTGTAAAAATGGAAAAAGGTATATTTACTACTGTAAATACATGTCTTATTGTATTATTTCCTTTTTGTAAAGCCGTTAGTTGCTGTAGATGTAACATGCAAATTTAATTATTCCAGTGTTCGTAATAAAAGTTTCCCTTCTACAACTCTATGTTGGCTGATTTTACACAACACCTTGGAAAAATTATGGATAGAATTTGTGTTGGTGGCTTGTTAGGAGAAATAGGCCTACATCCATCCATGCATAACCCTAACACAACCACATCTATATCCATTCCGCCCCTAGCCTATCAAAGAATGAAACATTAGCCTGCTACAGTACACACCCACAGGCCTACGGAGCAATTTATTTGAATCAAACATGACTTTAATGAGGGTCTCAATGACCATATTGAAACAACAGTAGGCCTACTGTAGACTACTGTTTTGCAGGCCTACCAATTCGAGCCCCTTTTAGGGCTGTTTTTGTGACGTGCATGGCACAAGATCACACAAAAAAGATAGAGTAGAAAGGTGTGATTTACTAGGTGTGAGTACTAAGTGACCCAAAGTATACCCAAAATCGGCTTACTTTAAATGGCATATAATTTACACAGGCCTAGTGAAAATTCGATATGTGGGTGGCGAACCAAACCATAGCCTATGGGTGCATGGAGGCCTTTGCTGGTCTCTAATTCTGCTCATCACGTAAAACGTGTTCTTAATGTAAATTTGCTTAATTGTTAATTTTTTGTTATATCTACAAAAACTGGAGAGTAAATGAACTCCCCTTCGTAAAAATGGAAAATGTCTGGCACGGAGTTTCGCGAGACTCGCAGGCATTGCTCGCAACGCAGTTAACGCGAGATTTGATCAGCTGATAGATCTGTTTTTAGAGTGTGCTGTTCGGACGGTCAACACGTGGAGAGAGAGAAAAGAGAGGCATACACACAGAAAGGGGGGACACGTTGGGATTGTGTTGGGCCCAGTGTACGTAATATTAGATTACGAGCCTGCAATTCACAGTGGCGGCGAAGACAACATTGAAACAAAGTAAGTAACCCAATATATGTCTTTGAGGTGTGTGTGATGTAACGCTACTTTAGTATCTTGAGTCGAATGGAGAATGGTACTCTGAGCCCCGTTTCAGCTCTGTCCGTGGGCCATCATTAATTTGTTTGCTGGCCAGCTAGCTTGCTAAATTGGCTAACAAAATAAGCTATAATGTTAGACTGCCTCAAGAACTCATCCTTGCTTGATGGAAGATCACATTGGCGACCTTTGCTACATACTAATATCAAACCTGACAATATGTAAAGTGCCATTTACGTTAAGGTTGTACAACTCGTGATCTGAATATGAGAAGAAAATAGCAACTTAGATAATCATTGTTGGCCATTTACATAAAACTGTTCAACGACGTTTGCTAACAGGCAGGCTAACCTCCCAAGAGTTATGCTTGCCTGGCCAACTAACATTAGGGAGCAGGTAGGATAACGCAAGCTAACTCATTTCGATAGCTAACCAGTCCGCTAAACCTGCTTACGAGCTAGCAGCTCTGGTTTGTGGCCCAAGTAACCGGCAATGTTTGCGATAGGTTGCGAAAATAATTGTACAACTGTTGGGGGCATTCGCACAGCGACAACAATTCTCTCACAGTTCGGTACGATATGTACCTGAGTGATTTTCCTTGTGCGCTGTGAAATTCTCAACGCTTAGCTTCTACCATGTTTGACACACTGCAGTAACGTAAGTGTGACTGAATGTCAGTCAATGAGTATACTCATTGAGTTGGTTATGTGATGACAGACTGTAAACTGTTTGAGCAGTATATCGAAATATTTGTCTCAATATGCAGTAGTTACGCAAGAACATCGTTTTAAAAAAACTTAGCCATCATATATTACGTTACTGCCAGTGACATCCGATGGAATTTTGCAGTGGTTAGCTGCTGTGCTAGCTAGCTGGATAGATTGTTTTATGAAACGCTGCGGCCTACCATGCTGTTAATAGGCAAGATGCAGCGAGGTCACAGCTCTCATTCAATTAACCTGTTATTTACACGGTAAAATGCCTTCCATAACTTATAGTGACCTTGAGATTTATTCAGTGAAACGTAACAGCTACTGTGTGTGTAGTGTTGCTTGACTATTTATCTGGTTTTGTCATTCTGGTGATACACGAGACTACAGCATTTGGGATGCTAGTTATCTTGGTAGCTAACTTTGACTAGCATGCTGCTATTAGGATGTTACCGCAGCCACGAGATAAACGCAAACTGCAAACCTAGCTACCGCATGGGTGTTTTCGAGAAAGTTTGCTAACGTTACCGGTATTTGCGTTGACCTAAATGTGTAAGGGGGAGACCGTCTGTTACGAATGACAGACTTATATTCTTACAATAATCTACATTCAGATTGACGTGAATAACCATGCATGGATATTTCCAGACATTTCTGCACGCCAGGCATTAACAAAAGTTAGCTTGGAAGGTAGGTTCTTTACTTCGTGACTACCGAGTTTTGTCATATTCTAAATGCAGCCGCAACACCCGACTGAGCAGTGAACGATGCGTTTTGACCGTGTGTTTAATGGTTTGTAGCGTGTTGAGCAAATGCGGTGTGACCCTGTCTGTTATCTACACCCAAGGTCGTACAACAGTGTCGCTTGATTCTTGCCTTTCCACTGTGGGGACCACGGGCCAGGAAGTGGTGCGGGAGCGTCGCTTTCAAAGCCCGGTTTCTTTTATCACAGGACTCCTCCCTACACGGCGTTTATTTAACCTTATTGAAGGTTAACGTCTAGAGAGACTGCCTGAGTCATGTTGTGAAGTATCACCACCATGTGGACACACCACGACAGAGGTGCAACTACAACTTCCAGTGGATGTTTTCAGACGGTCTTATTTCCATGAATTCTTTTTTTTTTATGACAATAGTTGCTCATAATTGAGAACACAATTAATAGATTGCTCACCCTGTGACTTCACTGGTACAAATCGGCATTGTAGGTGTATTTATGTGTGTTCTATTACAGTTAGGCGACCTGTACTAATGGATGCTAGGGGCTTTCAAACTTCACTCAAATCATAACACTCAAAATGTTTGTGGCTGGTACTGAAGTTGTCATGATTTATTCTGATAATGATGACTACAGCTGTGGTGACTAGTTGATGGTGTGAGTCCTGGGTTAGCCCCAGCATTATGGGGTTGAGGTGTCAGGCCAAGGACTTGCAGTAGCTGGTGACCTGTTGCTGGCTTTTGCCTTATGACCTTGTAGCACTAATCTGCAAGCTCAGCTTTCAGGTGATTGTATCATGCCCAGCATTAGTATTTGTCCAGTTGATGTTGCCACTGGGGAGCCCACACAGCGTTTGAGTGTTGATCAGATGGTATTAAGCTTTCCTTTTTTGAGGAGATTGAGGTTAGTTTGGTCCTTAAGTTGTTGTTTGTTTGTGTTTTCATGATGTACCACTTTGTTCTGGTCACTCAGACCAATTAACTCATTCATTCATCAGTGGACATTTGTTCTTTTAGTTCTCTGAGGACTCTTGATCTTTACCACACAGGCAGAGGGGCCCCAGCTGCCCCTAGCAACTGCCGTCTTCAGCGACAGGCCTATACGTTCTCACCCTTAAGAGGGGTGAGGTTCTCCACTTTTCTTGTGTCTTGTCAGTACTGCATTACTCACCCCTGAGCCTCTTAAAAGTGTAATCTCAGTAAAGAGATCCTCCGGTGAGCACTTACGGCCCCTCCCATTGTGACACAATTACCATTGAGAAGACTCAAGGTGTGCTAATGTTGTCCCTCACTTCTAGTGTGTTGCCCCCCACAACCACAACCATTAATTTTTAGGTTTTTGCAGCTGCCGTGAAGATGATTTCATTGCCAGAGCACTTTCAGTAACTGGATGCATTTTAGTTTCTGAATCGTTTTTGCATATGAGCACTGTAAAACTGGTTGATGGTTTATTTGACTCTTTTGTGGTCAGATTCTTTCCCCTGCAGATTTATTCAAGAGTAGGAAAATTATTCTTCTTTTGGTGGCAGCCCTTAAACGCACACAGAATGATTTAATTTATTCAAATTTGACATTGCAGTGAGCAACAGCTTAAAAACTATTTTAAAGCTGCATTCTGAATTGTGTCAATCTTTCAGTAGTGTTCAACGGTAGCCTGACAGTTATGCAGTGTAGTGTTATATAGCCCCCTGCCGGTGTTTGCTGGAGTCACCCCTTGACGCATTCCTGTCTGAGGCTGAGCTGCTGAGGTTCTGTTAAGGAAAGGCATGTCTGGACTTCCTTTTTTAAACATGAGGGAGGTGGGTTCCCGTGGGAGGGAGGGGGAGCCTTGCCTTTGCCAATAGGAGCCGGAGGTGAGTGGGGACGTGCAGAACTAGGCCTAGGTCCTGTCTAAGGGCTTACACATTAACCATGTGAGCCAGCTGTCATTACAGGGGAAGACAGGAGTCCTGCTCTTTTGAGCTCCACCAGTCAGGGACCCCCGTCTTCCTCTTATGTCCACTTCTGGGTGCCATGCTCTTTAGATTTGTCTCCTTGCTTTGTTCTACATTAAACTATAACCTAACAGTATAGGTTTTTTAGATGGATGGCTAAGGATTACAAATAGATTATGGTTGCTTTGAATTTCCTAAAGTTACCCATTGTGGATTTTCTATCCAGTAAAATACGGTCTGTGACATGGTCCTAATCCCTTTGATGTGTGTGTGTGTGTGTGTGTGTTTGTTTGTTTCCCCATCAGGTGTAGTAGCTAGGGTCCAGAGGAGATGCCATTGAGGTTTCGGTCCTTTGCCCCGTACACGCTTCCTGGGGTGCTGGCGCTGATCGGCTGGTGGTGGTACATCTCCCGCAAGAAAGCTCGACCAGCCAGCCTCCAGGCTGAAGAAGAGGGGGTGGCCCCAGCCATGGGCCTGCTCAGCTCCCCCACTGAAGGCAGTAATGGTCTGCTGGACAAAGCCTGTTGCCAACCCACAGCCACCACCACAGTCCACCGCAGGCCCAGCAGAGACAGACCCAAAGCCACAGAGCCCAAATCCACTGAGCAGGAGGTAGTGGTGGTGGCTGCTCAGGTCCACTCGCCTCTGGGTAGAGCAGTGGAGGCCGATCCTGAGCCTGAGCTTATCTCCATCTCCACGTCTCCCTCTCTGGGACTGGGAAGGACTGAAGTACCCCCAGTATCCACACCCCACCTCAGGAAAGGTGGAGAAGCCCCTGTCCAGAGCAGCGTAGAATCGCAGCAGCAGACTACAGCAGCTAAAAGCTCCACAGAACCGGAGAGAGATGCCCTCAGCTGCAGTTATACACGACCGATGCATGTAGGCAGCACTCCATCAGAAGCGACTGAGCCTACAGCAGCCAAAGAGGTGTCCGCGGATGTGGCCAGTGAAGCGCCTAGGCTTGCTGCTGCTGTTCGCTCTGACCGGGTGGAACCCAGAGTGGACGTGGCTGTGGAGCTGACCAAAGACGAGAGGCCCGAACCAGAGGGAGAGGTGGCAGCAGAAGAGACACCACACACCCAGCTCACACCCAAGACCCTACAAAAGACGCTCGGAAATGTAACTCCTTGTACCCCATCGATCTCCGCCAGCCCCATCACCAAAGAAGAGCCCGCTCCCATGACATCGGAGTCTAGACTGGAGGCCCCACCTGTGCACCCTGAAACCCCCACAGTGCCGCATGTGGCATCCCCCCTCTTCACAAGCACGCCCACTGGCTCCGAAGAGGTGCGCGCCGACGACCACGACCAGTGGCAGGTGGAGAATGGCATTGTGAGTCAGGTCCAGGAAGACGATGACACCGACGACAAACACGCGCTGCAACAGCAGGAGTTTGAGCGCATTGCCGCTGGCCTCATCACAGAGGTCATCTCAGCTGCTACCCAACAGGTCCAGATGACCGGCAGCTGCGATGCTGATGCTCTGGCGGCCACACAAGCCGCAGCGTCTCAGGACACGCCTGTTCCCAACGGTAGGCCATGTTCCACAGACGACCTGGGACAACAGCTCATAGCAGATGAGGTGGAGGGATCTATGCAGGCAACACGACTGCAAGGACTGCCGCCATCAGACCAGTCAGACAACGAGATGACCAACGGTTGCCTGACAGCACCCACTTGGGAACGCTGCACAGAGAGGACTGCAGAAAAGGAGCAGCCGGTCACAGCCACTACGTCAGATGACCCGCGAGAACCCGCCATCAGTCAGTCCAAACCACAGACTGATGAAACCTACTCTGCAGTGGAGGACTCTGGTTGCTACCAGTCTGAGGAGGGCGTCAGCAGTGATGACCTTCTCCTTCATGGCAAAGGGCTACCACAGGTAGCCACCGACGCAAAAGATGATGTCGTCCAAGCATCATCATCGGCATCGTCTGTGTCATCCTCCAAACCAGAGGAGGTGCAGCCGATGGGGAGCCCTGCTCGAGTGTTGCTGGAGGAGGCCGTGCTGAAGCAGCACGAAGCCGCCACAGCTCTCCAGCCCCACCTCACCGTGGCCTCCCTGAGGAATGGAGGCCACGCCAACAGCGAGGCTGAGGCCGACCAGTCTGGAGGTGGGTGCCCTACACTTATTTACCAGCCCAGTTCAGAGCATGATTGTGTGTCACGTAGTGGTGAGGTAGAATTTTGCATTAGTTGAAGCAAGCTCTTTATTTGTGCTTGAAGTTGCTCTTTTTTCTCACTGAACACTGAAGCAATCTAGTGATATGTAGAATACATGTAAGGGCCAATAAATAAGCAGTTATGCATCCTTGATGACTGGTATGAGACCCTGATAGACAGGTAAATGCAAGTGTTCATTTAGATTATGTATTGTGCATAACACCCAATGCAGCAAGTGTGCAACCAGTGCTTCATTTTGCATTGTGCACAACACCCAGCAAATTATCCTTATATATTACTATGCACAAGTCATTGAGCTATTTAAGGTGCTGTTATCTATGTGCATTGGCATTGCCCTGGCAAACATGCCAGTTTGACCTTAGCCGACAAAACAGAAATTTTGTGTTTTCAAAGTATGATGGTCAGAAATCTTTGCCCTACCTCACCAATCTCACAGTCCCCTTAACTGATGACCTCACTCCATATCCATGTGATCTTACATGAGCCTCCCTAAGACCAAAACTAAACTTTACTTTAAAAAAAATATCATTTCATTTCAGTGCATTTATTCAAAAGTACAGGCTTTTTGTGGATGTCGGTGCTGTTGACCTGTTTGTCCTGTCTGATAAAAATTTAAGTGAAACCTGTTATCAAGATTAAATTAAAGATTGGTCTAATTTTTCTCTGGGTCACCAACAAAGGAAAGCTCCCAAATCTAAGGTTAATTTACTGAATGATTGTCTGTACTTACTTATCTATGTTAGACTAGTCTCTTTTCTGACAAGAGTTGCAGAATCTGCCATAGTTTTTGTTCCAAAAAGCAGCAGGAAGCGTCTTTTTGTGATATGCTAAGTATCCGATTGTGATTGGTCAGCTGTCAAAAATCAGTGTGACTTAGGGCGTTTTTACAGTAGAAGTTGAACATTTCTCAACTTTAAAACCAGCTCTGAGCTGCAGAAAAATATGCGTTTGAAAAGAAGCCGAGGACTTTTTTTGAAAACACTGTACTCCATAGGATTATAATCTAAAATGGACACCGGCATCAGCGTAAAATACACCTAGTCGTTACATACCCTAAAGACTACTTTTAAAGGGGCATCCAATGTAACTTGGCAAGGAATAAACGTGAAATAAACTGGCATTGCTACTCAATCTGCCCGTTTTTTAAGTGTAATTGAAAATCAAAAAGTGCAACTAATTGACTACTGACATGTAGATTCTGTGTAGTCCATGGATGCAGCAGAGGTATTCTATTTTATGAAGCAAATCGTTTGGAATGAAGTTTGACGACCATTACATACATGGTGCACAGGAGAAGCTCACCTTGAATCCTTATAGGGTGTGACTGAAGGTTTGCCAGTGTCTATAGATGTTTAATCATTAGAAAGGTAAAAGAAGGTGAAAGCAAGACCTTTAGCACACCATTAATAAGCCTATCCTTAGTGCCTAGACAGTAGAAATTGAGGGTGACCTCTGCATGCGTCCTCTTTTTGGAAGCCTGTACTATAATCCATGTTGGCCTTTCTTTTGTTTTGTACACAGCCTACATCATACTCTTACCATTAAATGACACCAGTATTCACATTGTCCGCTCACTTGCAAGAACAAAGTTGGTAGTCTCACTTTCTAAACTACACCAGGCATGTAACTCAAGTGCTCTGGTAGCAGAGCGTAAAATCGTTTTGGTCTCATTTATTCGAAGGTATGTGCCGCCATCACGTCTGGTGTAGCCAGTTCCATTGATTACAGTGGCAGCTAATTGTTGCAGCAGATGCTCAACGAACGAACTTGAGTTATGTGACTACTGTAGCCTCCCTGTAAGGGTGCTGGTCATGGCAAATTTTTAAATAAAGACTCCTATAGAATAACAGACCCAATGAACAATTATCTTTGAACAGGCCATAGCAGCTTAGTATAATATCTAATAATACAGTCTAGCTGTCAAAATACTCGGTAACATGATCTTTAGAAAGAGCCTTGGGTATAATGATATTTGAAGTGTTGGACAATGTCAATATATATTCAGTGCATCACTCAGTCCTATAGTGAAATCATGTGTGAACTCACAGGCATTTTTCGTTGGCTCAAGGGCTTTGTTCTAGTTCCATTTGTTGCTTGGCAAGCAGTGAGTGTGCTGAAGGAAACACTGCATGATGGGCTGCTGTTTGTCTGTAGCCACGGACACACATGAACACACAGGCGCACAAACCTGTGCACAGACGCCTGGGAAAGGAGCCTGTTAACAATCAGTGCTGAGAAATTGCCCAAAATGCCATATTTACTTTTCAGTGTTTCTGGTGAGACTGAGTTAGTCATAGACTTTGAGTTGATGTGGAAGCAAGAGGCTAACTGAGCAGTAGTATCAACATTTGTAGAATTGTCTTGTTTATTTGAATGTTTCATGCATTTTCATGTGTGTTTGTGTCCTGTGTGTGTCCAGGCTCTGATGTGAACAGCATGGACTCGGTGGACAGCGGCTGCACGCTGGGAGCGGGAGAGGGCCAGAGCAGCGGCCCGCCGTCGGCCTCCTCCAGCTCAGAGGTCATCGTGTGGGAGATAGAGGTGCCAAAGGTAAAGATCCACAGCACAGCAAACGGTTCTTAGACCAGAACCACATCCTATAGGTTTGGAAAAAGGTATGGGATCAAGCAAAAGAGATGTGATTCTGTGTCTGTATGTGCATCATCCACATGGTTAGAGGAGCTCTACATGTGGAAGCAATGTATTAAATGTAACAAGATATCCATGACCACAGATGGAGATGAGTTGACTGTCAAGGGGTTAGTTATGCAGTTGTGCCCCCTTCAGGCAGCTGTTGGTAGTGTCATAGGTAACCAGAGACCTGCATCTCTGCAAGATTACTCCCTTTCCTCTGATGCCCTAGATCTGACCTTATCTGTCCCACAACCTTCTGTCTTTTCTGTATAGGGCTCCTTTTGGGTATTATTAGCTCACACCAGCTAGATGTCTGCTCATGGCAAGATGCTATTGAAGGTCTTTTAATTGATTATCCAAATAGATCTATTTCCGCATGTAGCTCAACAGCACACTGTTTGTTGTTCAAAGTATCTGGTTACATATAGTTGTTGTTGGTTTAATAATAAACTAAAATTGTTGAATGCTTGACATCCCTTTGGCCCATATGTTAAAAAGATGTTACAAAACACTTGACTTTTTGTGGCTTTATGCTATTAAGTTTTTTGATCCTAACAATAACTCTCTGTAGTCGGATGCAGTCAGGTTCAACCATACAAAATACTCTAATCTCTTAATTTGACATTACTTGTCAGATTATCTTTCTTACTTGTCAAGATTTATCTTTCTGTACTAAAAGTGCCACAGGGGTGCTACTGTATGGTTAAATGCATTTAGCACTGAATGTCACTGTGACTTTGATTTAAAAAAAAAAAAAAAAAAAAAAAAGACAAGCCAAGATATACCTGTGATTTCCTTCCTTAATTCTAGTTTGTCTGCATTGTTATTGTCACCTCGGAAAAGGAAGACTAATTATCTGCTTCATGTAAATTGCCTTCCAGCATCTAGTGGGGAGACTCATTGGAAAACAAGGGAGATATGTGAGCTTCCTAAAGCAAAGCTCAGGAGCAAAGATTTACATCTCAACTCTGCCTTACACACAGGAGTTCCAGATATGCCACATGGAAGGTAGGCTGTTCTCTGACAAGCACCTGATGGAGGGTGCACTTCATTATCTAGTGGTTTTGATTGCATATCTGTTGTGAGTTGCATGGAGTCCTTGAGGATCTCTTGTGTGGAGAGAATCCTCCCCTGGTGCATCCATGCTCTTACAGTGCTTCCTGTTGGCCTCACCACACCCCCTCTGTGCTCTCTGATCTTTCCCCTCCTCATACAGTAATGATTTCTGTTCTCATTCTCTTAGGTACACAGCAGCAGGTGGATAAAGCGCTGGCCTTGATTGGGAAGAAGTTCAAGGACTTGGACCTGACCAACCTGTATGCACCCCCTCCCATGCCACTCACACTCCCTTCACTGCCTATGACCTCCTGGGTACGGATGAGTTCTGCTTCCTCTATTCTTACGCGTGTTCTTTCTCCTTCCAGGACCCGTATTTGTCTGTCTGTCGAGTAATTGTTTCCCAATCCCCCCCTGCAGCTCCTGCTCCCCAATGGTGTAACGGTGGAGGTGATTGTGGTGAACATCGTCTCCCCTGGCCACATGTTCGTGCAGCAGCACACCCACCCTACCTACCACGCGCTGCGCAGCCTGGACCAGCAGATGTTCCTGTGCTACTCGCAACCCGGCACGCCTGCCCTGCCCACCCCCATTGAAGGTGAGGTGCTACGGAAATGTGACTGGTTCTTGAATAGGGGAAAGGATGTGCGGAACTCTGATGAGATGAGTTCTGCACAGACTGGGGAACCTAAGTCACTGAACATGAGATTTAGCTAAGCACAAAACTATTTAACATTTGTGGTCCTATTCCTCTCTTGTAGATGTGTGTGCTCATGTTGTACATCTCCTGTTGCTCCGTAGTCACTAGTTTGACAGATATCAGCTGACCATAATGATCTAGTCCACTCAGGCTTGTTGTCTTAAACCCTGTACATGAATTAAACTTTCAGCACTAAAAACTATTGAATAAAATGAGATGATCAACTTCAGCCTGCATCTGCCCACTTAGTACCTTTGGCTTTGACCCCACCGTTACCTCACTCTGCAGCCTGTCCATTTTTGTGCTTCTGTGCAGCAGAGGCGAGCATGCTAGTTAGGGTGCTAAAACTCCAAGGTGTGCAAGTTGTGGGCTTGAGCCTGGGTAGGTGCAGGGCTGAAACGAGTGACCGATCACACACAACACCATTACATTGGTGCTGTGATCCGGATGAGTTAGATTTAGAGGGGTGAGCCAGCTGGTGCGACAGCTGTGCAGTATGTGTGTGTGTGTGAGGGCCGTTCACACCAAGAACGATGACTATAATGGTATTGACAGTGTGGTTCTAGCTAATATAAATGACAACGTCCAAACATAAACTATAATTATAATGACATTAAGAACAATGTCGTTTGGGATCACTTTCAGAGAGCTTTTGGGTTCGATATAAAGCTGACTGCCAATCAAAATCTATCAAATTCATCAACACGAGAAAGTTTCCTTAATTTTGGTCAGTGAGGAGTCTCTTATTATTAGTTATAGATCTCATTCCTGGTGTGAACAGCCCTTAAGTGAACCTCCTTCCTGATGCCTTGAAACACGTGCTAGTAATAGATGCTAGCACATGGGTTTTAGCTCCCTTGCTAGCATGCTCATGCCCTGGTTGCGGGTCTGAGTCTGGGGAGGAGCAGGGCTGAACCGTGTGCTCGGTCAAACAACAATTACAGGCGCTGCTTTTTCTGCCAGCTGTATCTGCCCTTGTGCTTAGCAGTAGCCCATGTTCTAGTTTCTATATAAACCCACATCTACACTTTGTCGGATACACTTCTGTTATGATTCGCCCTCCCTTCCACATTAGACCATCGGATCAGTGTATCCGAAGTGGAGCAATTTGGATCCGCTGGAGACCCCCAACTCATTTTGCTCCGCAGCCGTACACATGTGGACTATATCTGTAGTGTGTTGCGGAAACATCTGAAAACAGATGACGTACAAGCCCATGTTCCCTTCCCTGATTCGTTGTGCTCGTTTCACATGGTGATTGCCATGCTGCTTTGTTTTCGTGAGAAGTAGCCTATATTTATTCATTTGACAGCCATACAGTGAATGGCAACGGATTATGTGCAATTTAAAGACGCTAGGCTATTATATAGCATACTGTGTAGGCTATGTGACAAATAAATCCCTCTTGATCATTTGAAGCACTGTGTAGGCTATGTTCTATAATGTCTATCACACGAGGTAGGCTATTTTATTCGTGTGTGTGTATAATAAATATATATATATATAGATAGATAGATAGATAGATAGATAGATATATTATTTTTTTTATTATTATTTATTTATACAGCCTAATTATTAGTGTTTGTGTGTCGTTCGTCGACAAATACCTGCCATTATAACGTGAATTTCTATAAAGTAGCATGCTGTCTTTTGCACCCAGGCAGTAACCTAAACTTGGCAAACATCCCATTTCCACCCTGTTTTCAGATTTTATCTGGTGGTTATATTCCCTTGTATCCATACTTATTGACTATGCGTTTGTCATGATTTTTAAGGCTTTTTCAGGCTTCCCAAACAAGGCTACAGTGTCTATCGGATTTGATCCGGAACCCCGTATTGAAACTGATTCGGTGTAGTGTAGCGGAGGCCTTAGTCTCATTCTTTCCGTCTGATCACCATTTCATTATGTGAGATTTTCTCTTTTCCATCACTTCTGCCGTTGAGTCTCCTAATTGTGTGTTCCCTGTGTGTTCCAGTGGGGGTGATCTGTGCTGCCCCAGCTGGGGAAGGCGCATGGTGGAGAGCGCAAGTCATCTCCTTCTACAAAGACTCTAACGAGGTTGAGATCCGCTACGTGGACTACGGTGGCTATGAGCGGGTCAAGATCGACACACTTCGGCAGATAAGGTTAATCCCCAAACACACTTTCAAAGTCTGTGAAGACATTATGGTTGAAGTGGCTACAGTAGTACTGACTTCTTTTGAAATCTGTATTCCCAGGTCAGACTTTGTTACTTTACCCTTCCAAGGAACCGAAGTACTACTGGATAACCTCCTGCCTCTTCCAGGTACAGTGATCATATCATTTTTTTAATAGAAGGAATTATCTGGCGTGAAGATGGACTTTATGCAGCTGATGTCCAAAGGAGTTCTAAATGCTAGTTAACAGCACTCTTTAATCCTTGACCCTCAGGTGAAGACCGATTCTCCACAGAGGGAAATGCTGCTTTGGAGGAAATGACGAGAGGCGTGCCACTGCTTGCACAGGTAATGTGCACTGATTGAGGATGCATTCACATTGACATGCTTTTTTCACCTCCAAAACACGAGTATTCCAAAATAGTTAATGTTTAAAAAAAAAATTAATTAAAAAAACGCTAGGTGGGAATTGTGTACTTGTTTGTATGTTATATTCCTGACTTGGCTTAAGACAGCTAGCCAAGCAACAACACGTTATTGGAAAGAAAAATGCAACCGTCACAATGGACAAGTTGCATTGTTCCATATGGAAACGGTTAAATGCGGCGCCTGTGGGGGGGGGGGGAAAGCATGCGTTTTTGAATGCCGCCTGATTGTGTGTTTGTGTGGGGTTGTACTAATTATACCTTTTGTGAAGTGCCACTCATGGATCCGTTATTTGCTTTTTTCATCCACTTGTAGGTCACAAACTACGACAACAACACAGGCCTTCCGATGGTCCAGATGTGGAACATGGTGGGAGATGAGGTATGTTATATCCATGTGCTATGTAATCTAACAGTTACAACATTCCTGAATGTAGCCCAGAACAAGAAACACTTAATTTATATAGGCGATGTTATTAGATGCCAGACAGATCCACTAATTGAAGAGGTTCTGAAAAATTTGAAACTGTACTTTTTTTTGTTTAGACCTGTGAATTTAGTAGTTTCTAGGACATTGACCTGTAGGATAAAGACCCCTCAGTTGCATCACTTTAATTGTTCTAAATCTTTTTCCTCTAGTTGGTACTTCTGAACCGCACCCTGGCAGAACGAGGTTTTGGCACTTGGGTGGACAACTTCTGAGTCTCTCCTCATCTGTAGCCCCACCCCCACCCCCCTCAAAAAAATCATATCCTCCTCTCTCCACCCCGCCTACCCTTTTCAACCTGAAGTGCACACCATTGGTTTGAGGAGATTATTTTTTTTTTCTTTATTTGAGTTTTTGGATTGTTTATTTTTTCTTTGTCGGGGAAAAAAAAAAAGAAATCTAAAGTACTTTATTTTAAAAATAAAGTCAAGCTAAGATTAAAGCAACTGTCCCAACACCAGAACACACCAAATCACCTCTCCCCACTGAGGCCTGGGATAGCAGCGTCTGCTACTTTTCCAGCTTGTACATTTTAGAAGAAATTGGGGACAAAAGGAAAATGGACATTGCTGTAGTTACATAAAGCCCCCCCTCCGTCCTGCCACTAAAGAGTCTCTTCCAGGTGTTCAGCACAAACACGTCTGTGGATGTTTTGTTCCATGGATGCTTGACTCAAAGGAATAATGTATATTTCAGAGGAAATTAATTTTTTAGGTATCTCTTTCCGCATGTACAGTAATAGCAGACACAATGAATTGGGGCGCTCATCAAAAGCAGATGGTCTCGTTTGTCGTGAGATTGTTGTATGCTTCCATTACAGTGATTCATCTTGTCCACTGTGTGTGCTTTGCTGGATTCTACGAATGTCATGTTTAGGGGAAACAAAGAATCGTCACACCTGTAATCAATATAAAGTGGGGTTAACAAGCAAGTTTATAAAAATTCCACCAAAAAAAAAAAAAAAAAAAAAAAAAAAAGAACTTTGATCCATGTAAGACACCACTGTGAGGGAACGAGATCAGAATCGTCCGATCTGGGAGTCCTGAGGTTGGGGGCGGTGTTGTAAGGGTGGGGATTGGTGGGTGGCACCCTTTCTCAAAGTCTGCTCCTGTACCCCCCAAAATCTCCTGTCTGTACAACACTGTGGCCTTAAACAGGAGGAAATTGGGGGGGCATCTCTCCTGTGACCACCAGAGGAGGCAGAAGAGCCATTCTCTGCACTCCTCCCCCTACCCATCAGACAGTCCTATGAGAAACCTCTTGCTTGACCACAACCCTCAGGGTGCGGTGACCAAGCAACGCGGTGCATTCTCACCGTATTTCTGATCCTTTGCTTGCAATTTTGAGGGAGAGCCGAGCTCCATTTGGCAAAGATACTGGAGATGGCCTAGTGTTTTGTAGAGAAGAGGCAGCTAGTGGGCAATAAGCCATCTTGGTTCTGTGGCAATAGCCTTAGTGTTGTGTGCTGTGTCTGGTGTCCCCATCCTACATTGTCCTTTAAGTGCACACCATGTTGGGGAGGGTCAGCGCTGTGCGGCAGCATGAAACACAAACAAAAGTATTCATGTGGTGTGTGTCGGCGAGGGACATGGGGTGTTGGACACACTACAGCATCCTCAGTGGATTATGGACACTACGGATCACCAACCACGGCAGTGGCAAGATAAGAATGGGAGCAAAAGGGACAGTTTTTATGCAGGCCAATGTCAGAATGGCCACTAGTTAAAGAACTAGGATAACTATGTGTGTGTGTGTCTGGTATGCATGTAAGCCTTGTCCACAAGATCACATGCCTCTGTTGTTTTCACTGTGTTGCTTCATACGCAAGACCTAGAACTCCCTTTTCAACAAACACAAGCCCACTGGCCGCCTATAGTCCTCACCTCACTGTTTCATTCAGTCAAAGCCAGTGTGTGGGCAGTCATGATCTAGCTGTTTGGCCAGTTATTATCCCCAGCTTAACACAGCATCATCACTCCCATTTCATGGCATAGGTGAACGGGGGTCACATCTAAAAGAAAGTGTGGTCAAAATAATACCAAAATCAAAACTCTGTACTCTGTACTGTAAGAATACTTTCTCAGTTTGTTAAGTTGTTCAAATGAACAGGGACTTGGGATATGCAGTTGCTCACATGCTGAATCTGTAGTGTTTTTCTTTTTGTTTGTTTTTGTTTTTTTTTTGCTTGGTATGGTAAAGGAAATTTGCAATGTGTGCGCCCATGTTTATTTGTTCAACCAAGTAATAGTGTGTGTTTATTTTCTCCAGTCACTTACCTGTGTGTCTGCAGTGGGGCATTCACCAGGCTGCCCTGCCTGCTCTGTTGAGGCTGTTTGTGTTCATTCGTCATCCATCTTTTGTTTTCTATCACCACTACCAGCTTTGATCATTTCAAGTTCCTTTGTGTCCAAATACTGTCTCTGTAGAACACTGTAACCTCATTGCTAGCATCAAATGTCATACATAAGCCATCAGGTTCCATAGACATTTTCCACTGTTTGGGCTTTTGGTGAAGTCACATGGTGAGGCTGCTCTGCTAATGAATTTGGAGCCTTTGTAACCTTTTGTAAGCACTGATGAAGTACTCTAATGTGGTTTTAAAAGCCCTTCAATATCACTACTATGGGGGCCTTTGGCCCCGTTTCAATCTGACGTTGACTCTAATATGAATTGCAGAAGACCATGTAATAGCACATTGGAAAGGCACTACCCTGAGTGTGTCTGTTTTTAAGATGAGCGTGTTTGTTTACGCCTTGTTACTTGAAAGTCTAATTTATTCATGGTCATGTATAGGCCTCTGTCTCGTAGTTCAAGCCTCAGGAAAGGTGGATGACTTTAAATTTGTTGTCCATACTATGAGGACCACTTATTTTGACATTGCATTGTAAAATTACTTGCCCATGAATTAGCTGGAATGTGTAACTGTGTTGATGAAGGAAAACCGATGATTGTACTGAACTGACCTTCCAAAGCATTTTCATATCTCTGTATTGTTGTGTATGTCACCTATTGTATGGTTTGGGTATGTCACACATTGTGGTTTGTCATGTGGGGGTGACGTGACTTAACGAGAGGGACAGGACCTACCTTTTAAGCAGATAGACCTTGTGGTTGGTCTGTGATTGGTCATGTGGTCAGTGTTAGACCAGAGCCTGATCCATTAGTGTCATTTGCTATGGTTGAGTGCCCACAGTCTACCATTGTACTCACGTTTCCATATTCATTTGCTTTTTAAAAACAGTTTTACATCATTAATACTGACAGTTTTACATCATTAATACTGAAACATACTGATGGTTAAAGTCTCCCTGTGAAAGTAGAAAGTCGTGCTGTTGGCGTCTTCCTCTTTTATTTGACCATTGCCCTGCCCTGTCAGTTGAAACCCCTAGATTCTTGATCTATCAACGCCGATCCAGAGCAGCGCTGCATCTAAGGCATATATTGTGTACATTTTACACCATCAGACCATCTCCCCTTTGCTAAAGTGGAGTGTGTGGCTTGACTTAAGATGTTTTCTTTCAAAAAAAAATAATTAAATTGTGCAAGTCTGTGTAAATAAGATATTTCACTGTACTTTTGTAACACACTGGAGAGCGATAAGGAGACATGAAATAAAAAAGGGAACTGTGTTCATCCAAGTGTCCACCCCCAACACCGCCACCCTTCCCAATGAGATCTGCTCAGTTCTTGTGTCCATAGGACTGGTTTGAAGTGTTTGCTTAGCTAGGGTAATCATTGGCTATTTAACATGAGTGCAAGCAATTCTGCCCCGATGCTGAGGCATGTACAGGTCAGTTTGTGCTAGACTCGTGAAAGGTTTGATTTTTTTCTTTTTTTTTTTCCTTGGGATGTACAGGTCTATTGGGAGGGAAAAGTAATAAATAAAGTTATTAAGATAGACTTGGTGTGCGTTTTGATTTTTTTTTAATATGTAATTGTAGTGAACATAGAAATGATAAATATAAATTTCAATTTGATGTTATTTCACATTTTGATATTTTACATTTGTTGTCTTGTTCGTTCAGCCATATATCATTTGCTAGTGACAGTGGGACTTGATCATTGACAAATTTACTACCACACATTTTAATCATCACAAAAAGATTGCATTTCAAAAGCATTTTGTTAGCTTTAATTATATGTTCAGCTGTAAATCTACTTTTTAAATATATGTTATTAGTCTATTTTTGTTTCTTTAACTAAAATGCATTTTGCCATTATCTTGACTGTTTTTACTAAAGCCAAGTAGGCAAGGTCAAGCACTACTCTTGGCCTTATCTCGACATGAATCCCTTGCAGTCTAAACATGCTGAAACTTGTGATGGGGTAGCTGTGGCACAAGCAGCAGCATCCGTACCACATTCTGACCCGTGGCCAAGCCTCCATCTCTCCCACTCGTCACTCTTCACTGTCATATCTGAGTGAAGGTGAGAAGTCCCATAACTATAGCCTACTTCCCGTAAGGGATGAGTTCACTTTTTACACAATTTGACTTTCATTGGTCTTTGAAATCTCTGAGGCATAGATGATGCATTCCAAGCAGGGGCGGAGCTTGAGGGGGTGCGGCACGCCCCCGGCCGGGACCCGCAGGGGCCCGGTGCGAGGGCGCACCTCCCCCACCTCCTGGTAAGGTGGGACGGGCCTCTCCCACGGCACAAGACCGGAGTAGCTAAGATCATGCAAACGGTTTCTTTTCAATCATTTTCATCAGAGTGGGACGTATTAGGCTTATAAGTTGCCCCAGTCAGGACGAGTTATGACTCACGGTTGCTGAACAGTTTTGAAATTTACTTTGATGATTTAGTAGGTGTAAAACATTGAATAAAATGTTCTGCTGTATGACTGGCTTTATTTTGACTCTCATATTGAACTTTACGACGTGCAAATTTACAAAATTGGAACAACGATATTGTCTCCTACAGGCGTCAATGAGAGAACACTTAGCCTACACTTACATGATTTTGGTTTCGATTTTCTAATTGGAGTAAGTCTTTGTGATTTGGTGTGAAGCATCTTTTATCCTAATGAATGCGCACTCTAGTGAAAGTAGCCTAACCTAGGCCTATATGCGTTCTGTGTCTGAGCTGTCTGTGTACATTCGGGGCTTGAGCCTTTTGAAAAGATTCGGGGTTTGAGCAACCACCCAGCAGTAACTTCTGCATTCAGTGAGATTTGCACCGCCCTAATTTTATTTTTGACTCTTCCCGTCACCGTTGCAACCTCGCTCATTCTCCAAGTTAAAGATCATTAAAAACCACTCGAGGAGCACAGTGGGACAGGAGAGACTGAGTGGACTTGCCATGTTGTCCATATAGAATGAGAGAGCAAAGAAAATGGACATACAGAGCATCTTGGAGCGCAAGGCTCGTCGTAGGCCCTTCAAATAGTGCTGTGTATTAGGCTATTGTTTTTTTATTAGGGGTCATGTAGCCTAATGTTTTTGTTGTTGTTGTCTTGGTTACACTTCATGTACGTTCGATGGACTTCAAAATTAGGCCTACATAATTGCTCTCCGTGGCGCTGACGCTTGTAGCCCCTAGACCGCTGTTGCGGGCATGTGTATGTTGTAAATTTATGTTATGATGAGTTTAATAAAGGGCCCGGTCATGTGCCCCGCCCCCGGCCCGGCTCTGACTTGTTCCGCCACTGATTCTAAGAGTTCATATTAGAATAAGTCTAACAGAAACTGCCTGTATCTTACAGAAAGTGGCTCCTGATTAAGACTTCGACTCTGCCTCCATTTGTATCTGTGGTCTACACACCATAACATAACGTGACCCTTTTTTGCTTATTTCCATGGTTAAGCACGACTAAGTTACAAACTTGTGGTTAAGGAGCTATGAGTATTTTTGGCCTGCAGGGGGCATTAAAGGACTATATAACTAGGAGATTTAAAATCACCAGCCAGATAACATGGAAGATTATCTTTTAACATTTCATGCCTTGTTGTCATTTCAAAGTATTTGTTTTTTGCATGTTAGGTTTTCACATACACTGATTATAGAATATTAAGTTACAGAACAGGTGGGTAGGGGAGACCGGGGCTGGTTGGAACACTCTCGGCTATATTTCTCCGTCTTAAAATGCGTTGAAATTGTCAAATTGTGATTAACTGAAAGCTTGGGATCTCAGCTACAAAATGTATACATTCAATGTCAACAAATTATCCCTTGTTTTGAGTTATATATGATTAAAGTGGTGTTGTGCACGTGTGCCAACCTGCCCCATGCACGGGGTTGGTTGGCACATGTAGTCGGGGTTGGTTGGAACACCTATGTTATAGTCCTTTGCAGTACCCCTTTTGCTTTTGTTTGAAGTGCTCATCTATATCACTGCCTGTAGGGCTTTGCTGATGGCAATTTCTTTGGGCTTCCACATCTTACTTCGCTTATAAATACACACACACACACACACGACTAAGAGAATAGGTCTACATCAAAGAAGTCAAGCACTGGAAACACCAACTGCATGCAAGAAACTACCAATAAATAAAGCATGTTTTAATTAGCACTTTAAAAGATAAGGGATTGCTCTTGTTTTTGATCTGAAAGAGGTATAAAACAGGGGCATTTTCTACTGTAATCTGATCTTCCCTGGGAAATGCTGTTTAAACAGGAGATACATTTAAGCAGGGCAGAGGAAAACTGGGTGTCCAATGATAGTATTTGACTATATTTTAAGATAATGTGCAAACACAGTAATCTATTCCTGAGGCATCTTACAGAGAGTGAAGGTGGGTCAGTAATAACATATTATCTCTATTTCACTATTTCTTGGAGCTGAGGTTCTTCCATATCATAGTCTTTATACCTACACAGTCTCAGAAATTACTCAACACATATACTCAACATTTAACAACCCACAACATGTATCATGCACGGGGTTGGTTGGCACATGTAGTCGGGGTTGGTTGGAACACCTATGTTATAGTCCTTTGCAGTACCCCTTTTGCTTTTGTTTGAAGTGCTCATCTATATCACTGCCTGTAGGGCTTTGCTGATGTCATTCATGTGTGTTTTTCTTCAGTAGGGCCCACCGTCATGACCAATTTGGTCCCTACCGATTGTTTTTTTACTTCAAATGTTTAAAAATGTCTGAAATGCTTCCAAATGTAAAACTATATTCAGTAATTACAATAACAATGCTAAAATAAAGATTGATGATGTTTTTATGTGTAAAATACAAAGTTTATAGATTTGTCACAAAATAGCCATAGGGAATATATGTGCCAACCAACCCCAAAATCAGTGCGCCAACCTGCCCCGCCCACATTAGGTCAAACTTTTTTGCACAAATGCTGTTAGCCTGCTAATATCAGTCACCTCAGGTTTTCAAACTTCATTTTAAGATATAGATGAGTCCCCTAGCAATCAATTATAATGAATATTTTTTATATATCCCTAACTATTACCCTTCTAGGATGTATTTAGTGGGAGGTGCATATTCTAAGTTTTGACACTACAAAATTAAAATGTTGTTCTCACCTAAAGGGTTAATGACCTGGAGACCAGTTACATACGTGAGTGTACTCTAGTCAATAAGGCCGTCAGTTTAGTGTTGGAATTTTGTTGCAGCTCCCTCTAGTAACCTGGATATTAACAGTGTTTCAACCTGCCCCTGTTCCAACCAGCCCCGGTCTCCCCTACTAAACATTGTCCACCACGTAATCACTCTTTCTTTTTCTAAGGTTACACCAGCACAAATTAACCTACATTAGATTCAAATGATCTTTGTCTTTATGTTAGCCTTTACTACGCTATAACCTATAATAATAGAGTTAAGTAGGTCTAACAAATATTTAATTGCTTAACGTTTTTGTGACATTTTAGAGGCTGAATATCCCTTGTGATATATGCACTTGTTCACTCAAACTGGCTTTGCTCAGAGCCTGCATTAATGGGGCGTAAGCATGCTCATGAAGGTGATTGTTGGTGATGTTTAGTTCTTTGGTGGGGCCTCCAAATAACTGGCAGCGTACCACGATAGAGGGCCTTTAAGGATCCCAGGTACAACGTGGACGTTGGCGACTGCCACCAGCCAATTGTGAATACCCTGTGGCTTGGCTGTTGATCGGCTATTGTCGTAAATCCCCTACTTTTAGCCCAAGGAATTTAACACTTTACCCTCTGATATTAAAAATAAGAGTAATATAATCCATCATTCTGATTATATGTCACTCCTGCAATCTGACTCGCTGTCAGAATCTGAAATCTGATTATCTGACAGAATACTTTAATATGATTGGCTGTTTGTCATCCTAAAATATTATTGCCTGTTGATTTCAGAATAGGCAGTCATTTCAGTATTTTCTGCTTTAATCCATACATAAAGTCCTTACCTAATAGTATGACAAAATGAAGGTATCAGACATTTCATTGTTTTTATATAAAAGAGAGATTTAATACAATATCTAAATTAATAAATATCATAGATGAGTTCTATTGCTGTGGGTCAAAGCCATGCTGAAATTGTGTCCCACGTGTATTCATCATATACACATCATGCCAGGGAGACATATTCTAACAAAACATATTCCACTTTCTCTGTGTTGCCGAGAGGGCACTCAGTTGGCTATGGCATCTGGTGAGCTGCTGGTCCTCTCATCAGGACCACGAGGCTGGGGAGGCAGGCTGGAGAACAGAGGGGAGTGAGGCAGGAGGATGCTGGAGAAGAAATCATGAATTACAAAGAGAGTCTTAGCTTTGAGTCCGACTGCCTGTGAACTCTTTTTTTTCTCCAGCTCCCTCGCTCCTCTTCTCGTTTTTCCATTAGAGGAGAGCAGTGAGGTGGTGCGTTACACTGCTGACTAGCTAAGTAGTGCACTCCAGACCGGAGCTCAGCCACTTGGTCAGTGCACACAGGCTAAGTGATGCAGCCAGCTCCCGAGCACCAGCCCCTGAAATCACATACAATCCAGTTTTATTCTTCTGTAAAGCAAAGACAAAGGCCTCACATACATCCACAGTGATTATGCAAAGCCAGTGACCTACAGGATAGGATCAGGCATTAGAATATATTTAAATACCATATAAGATAAATCTATGTTATTTGAGAGGATCAGAGTAGAATCATTGATTTGGAGCATTGTGCGTCGTGGCTTTTGTGTAGCAGCAAGAGGAAGGCTGTTTCAGGACTTCACATCTCCACAAGATGGAGTATGAGGTCAGGATATGGACGGAGATGAGCTAGTCTAGAATGGGTGAAAACAAAGTTTACTGGGTTCTCTTATCACAACGCATGACACCTTTACACAATCAGCTGTTTACAATCATTTACGGATTCTAATACTTGTTGTAATACTTAAGGATACTTGTTTCTATCCTTTAGACTTGAATAGAAAAGATGATGATGAAAATTATTTGTGTGGTTTATGGATTTAAACAGTCGAATGAAATTGCATTTTGATTGCAGCATGCAGTCTTTTGATCAGAACTAATTACTTTGTGAAAAATAAAAATATTTCTCATGCGTAGTTCCCAGAAAGTAGAGCTTTTAACCCAAACAAAAATGTACTGTTGTTCCTGATTAAATTAAACCATAAGCATTATAAAATATTATCTAAAAACAGCATTATGTAATAATATCTATATGAACTGAACCCTAGTTTGTGATATCTGATATGTCATAAGTACAACAGCTCTTGAAATGAGAGAATCAGTTAATTTGCCTATTATCAAAACAGGAGCAAATGCCAGGCTGGGTCAGGCTCGGATTCTAATGGTTCAATAAGAAATCATAAAAGCACCATCTTGTGTCAGAGGTTGTGCTCTCTTTTATGCTGAGGATGTCTTATCTGTAGTGCTGATAGACGGCATCATCCGTGCAGGCTCAATGGATCAGAATGAGACTGCGGTGTTAAATCCCACCAGATGGTGAATGAGGAGAGGAAGACTCACTCATTCAAGTTTTGTTATTCAGATCTGCAGCTCTCATGGAAGAGCAGTTGAGCCAAAAAGCTAGGCGCTTCCTCCTCTTGAAATGAAAATAAAAAAGTTGAAGGCCATAACAATAAAATAAACAGTAGAGTGTTTAGAGCATCTCAAATGTGCCAGATTATGGTTTCTCACTATGGCAATTTCTTTGGGCTTCCACATCTTACTTCACTTATAAATACACACACACACACACACGACTAAGAGAATAGGTCTACATCAAAGAAGTCAAGCACTGGAAACACCAACTGCATGCAAGAAACTACCAATAAATAAAGCATGTTTTAATTAGCACTTTAAAAGATAAGGGATTGCTCTTGTTTTGATCTGAAAGAGGTATAAAACAGGGCATTTTCTACTGTAATCTGATCTTCCCTGGGAAATGCTGTTTAAACAGGAGATACATTTAAGCAGGGCAGAGGAAAACTGGGTGTCCAATGATAGTATTTGACTATATTTTAAGATAATGTGCAAACACAGTAATCTATTCCTGAGGCATCTTACAGAGAGTGAAGGTGGGTCAGTAATAACATATTATCTCTATTTCACTATTTCTTGGAGCTGAGGTTCTTCCATATCACAGTCTCAGAAATTACTCAACACATATACTCAACATTTAACAACCCACAACATGTATCACCACAGTCTACAAATCATCACTATTGCTATGTATGTATTTGATGGACCTCATTTCGCTGCAGTAAGTTCATGCTGTCTGCTGCTGCTATCAGTTAATCACAGTTTTGTAAACTGCTGGAAATGTTGTGGGTTCTGTTGAGTTGGGGTCCAGACAGGGTGTAGTGAAATTAAGTGCCTCCTCCATCACCCCCATTGATTAATTAAGTCACACTATGTCATTTTCCATTAACTGCAGTCGTGATAGTGGAACAGGCTCCACCTCCTGCAAAGACACACTCTGTGAAGTTCAATAAAAATCTTTAGCATCTCGGACTTAATCCTATTGGCGGTAGTTAATCCCAATGGACTGGACTACCTCCAATAGCTAAAGTTCAGGAGAAGTGCTTTGGTCCGCTGATCTGTATGAAAAACTAATGTGTTGAAAATTGATAAAGGTCCCTGGCTGGAAATGCTCTAGAAGTTTTACATATTTGATTTAGAGATTATTATAAAATTATTTACAGTCAGACAAAAATTGGATATTTAACTCCATTATTAAAGGGCTCAGCAGCTCTAAACTGTATTTATAGAGGCCCATGTGACATTTATCCACATCCTAACATATCTTTTGAGAGCTTAAATTGTTTTATTAAATTGAATTAAATTATTTATGCCATTGCCATTGGCTTCTATGTGGCATACAATGCATGGTTCTGCCTGGTCTCTATAGGGGGAGATGGGGAGAGGGGCTTCAAGCTTTTAGAAGGTTATATATATATATATACAATACTCTCAGACTCTCAGCAATGTATTTCATGCAAACTGGAGCATGCTGTGTGATGTTAAAGCATGCCTATTGTAAGCCAGCTGCACCACAAAATATATCTCATTCACAGCAGGTTACTCCAAGGACACCCAGGCACAGGTGTCTTTCATGGTTAAAAAGACATTCAGGCATTCAGGATAACTGAATCACCATAGCCTGGTACAAATGCTCTATTTGTATAGTCATGGCAGAAATCCTATCCACCTAACCTGTGACACTATTAAACTGCAATTCAGCTCCTCTGCTCAGGGTGCATAATTGCACATTTATCAACAGTCATTTGTGATTAATGCAGGTGTGCCAAATGCCTTATCTCCCAGGTCACGCATGTGACCTACTGTAAAATGGGAGGTAAGTCTACATAAACATGCAAGCCAAATGTCCTCAGGTGATTGGTCATTGGTCTCCTGATTGATGGGTCATTTTTTGTCGTAAGTGTAGTGCCTATACGTTCCCCATTGAAAGCATGTGCACTGGACCATCCAGGACAAGTAGCTGAGGGAAATATATCTGCCCTTGATCTGATTCTAATAGCTGACCCATGGTATCCAGATGTGCATGGATCTGTTCCAGAGGTGGTTGGCGCACTGCTCAGTGCTCAGTGACATAATATGTTCTGGGTTTATTTTCACAGGTCATACAAGACCATGTCACTCACTGCTTACTTAGATTGGAGACACAGTCATAACTCTCTTAGCTGATTGTAAAGACCTAATTATGTTGAAAATATTCTTTAAATATTTGTACATTTACAAATCTATTTCTTAGTCCATATATTTTGCAATGATGATGTAATTCTTTTTGTAGCTTTCATGTCTGTAAAGGTAATCTCTCATGGTACAGATCATCTCTGCTGGCTTCCCTGACAAATGAACAGGGGTCCCCCATGATACCTTCACAGGTAATGTCTGTGTGTGAGAGCAGGTTGAAGTGATTGAAATAACATAAATTATAACATTCATGCACACCCTGTAAAGAAATGGTATTTCTAATGGTGTAATAGCCCAACCTGTACTATATTTATCCTGTCTACTTAATTAGCGCACACTTTTTGCTGGGAGATTCTGTATTAATGTTCTAATGGCCTGTTATTGATGGATGTCTTCTATTATTGCTGTTCTTACAGGAATTCAAATGTATATATTAGTAGTGTCATTGTGACTCACAGTAGTTGTTAGGCTATAAAACCTTGTTTGTGTGTGTGTGTGTGTGTGTGTGTGTGTGTGTGTGTGTGTGTGTTTTGACTAAATAACATTTGACTAAATAACCCTCTGTGACAGTAACACACAGGCGGCATGGACATAATTCAAACACACCGAGATGCTTCTTTGCAAAGTCATATGCTCATGAAAAATGAATGAGCTGAGTTTTGATCACCGGTAAAAACAGCTGTTAGGCCACTTAGTGAAAACAAAGCGACCACTTGTTACTATAAGCCCTGTTTCTCTCTTCTTTTTTAGGTAATAATCAAAACGAATAGTCTATGAAGGTGCCCCACTATCACCCAGGAGGCCATTTCTCCAGATATGCATCACTGAATTTTCTATTGATCCGTAGATTCAATTTTCTATCGATCGATAACAGCTTCAAAATCATTCTGAAGCTACGTTGTCTTGTAATACAGAGAAAGAATTCTCTGAAATTGCCAATGCACGCTTGGAATGCTTGATATTTGCACTGTGTGACGTTGTTGATTGCGTAGCATCATGACCTTTTTCTTAGTCGTTCTGTATTAACTGGGTACCATCTACAGCTTAAAGGCATTGAATATTGACATCAAGGGGCACTGATATCAATTTTTCTTTAAAGTTTTTTTTTGTTTGTTTTTTGTTGCTCTGCATTTTTCTCTCTTCTTCTTGCAGTACTAACAAGCAGACAGCTCTTGAATTGCCATTCACTGAGGTGAGACCACGGCACTAACATGCCAATCAACCTGCATTTCATTCCACTGGGCTACTGCGGCTCCAAACTTTATGCACCCCCCCACCACCATAACAACAAAAAAGTTGGTGAAGGAGGTGTGGAAAACAAGTGGGAAAAGACAAATGAAAAGGAAAAAAGAGAAAGATTTATGAGCTGTCTATATGGCGTGGAAGCTCAATTCAAACGGGGCTTTTTGGAAATAAACAGCAATCACTGTAGCATGACAGCAGAACTCACTGAGCAAGCAGACTTAATTGAGCATTCATTTTCACATTTAATAGAAAGGCAGCACTGCTTCCTACACTCTTGGTAATAAACCTACTTTTTAGTCATTATAAATATCCCCATTTTTACTCCCCTCTTTTATGAAACTTTCCCTTATTCTACCCTTGTTGTAATCATGTTTTAGTTCAGTTTTCACAGCTTATTAAAATGGCCTGTTCCATGGTTCTGAGCTTTTAGCAAGTTTGTGATGCTCTTGTTTTTCTGGTGAATTATATTGTGACCGGGCAGGACAATGCTAGATCCATAAATCAGCTGAACAAAGTTGCTGAATTTATTTTATCAACATGTCTCACAGTATGAAGTATTCACAGTATGAACAAAAACAAACCGAAGAACATATGCATTAATCGATAACATTTGGCTATGTAAAATAGAGGCATACATTGCGTTAACAGTTACAATTATGATGGAACTGCAATTGCAACTGCAAATAGGCTATACTATTATATTATTTTTGAAACAAGTAAAGGATTCAGTGTTGCATGGTATTTATGAAGGCCCTAACTAGGCTACACATAACCTATATCAGAGAGCTGAGGGTGCAGTTGACTATGAAGTGGCCACTGCCATTGTAAATATATACCAGTTCTGTGAGAAATTAAGATTGATTGGGCCTCTGAGATCACTAAGCAAACTAAAAACAACTCACCTAATATGTTCTTCTCTGCTGAGGTTATGCCCCAGGCTCTGTGTCAGGGTTGTCACCTAACACGCAAGGTTTATTTCAGTCAAAGGATCTGGGTGGAACAGAGTGTGCATTAATTGTGCTAAAATTGCGTTGTGTTTAGCGATGACGTAATGGTCCCCTTGCATGGTGCTCCCCACAGGCGCATGAAAAACACCACCATGATCTTTAGCTATAAATGGGCGTGTCTTTTTAATGACGTCAATGGGATTGGTTAGGTGACGGGCCACTACTCCGCCCCATGTGGGTCAAGGGAGGGGGAGGGAGCCAGAGCTGATCCCACGTGTGACGATTGCATTCCCGGCTCAGTAATATTCTCTTAGCTGGGCTCCGTGTAGCGTTTGCTGTGACTGTGTGTATTAGTTACTGGCTATAGTTGGGTTAGCAATGGAGGGAGAAGGGAGCCAAGCCACATCTGGAAGCCCTAATGATTCACAACACGACCCGGGGTAAGAAAGAATTCCGTCGGCACTTACTTGTCGCTGTTTTATTAATTTGAATTAATAATGAAAAGCTTAGGAACTGTCGTTTGCGATGCACTGTCATTAACATTCTCCTTTGCGTGCAGTCAACTACACCGTTGTTTGATTATATTAGCGAACGGGCCTGCCCCCTTTTCAACGATAGCTTGCTGGGCTAACTAAAACAGCTCTCTTGCTGCTTGCTCTGCCTTCGTTTAGCTATCTTTTTTTTGTAGCTAGCTAAGTAGTTAGCTACACGTCAAAATGGCCGATCTGACATCTGGACTCACTTCTGCTATGTTTTCCTCTTACAGTAAAATGTTTATCGGTGGCCTCAGCTGGCAAACTTCACCAGGTAAGAGAATCATTTGCTGTCAATCGGGTGGCTTTGTGGGGCTGTGTTTTGTTACCTTCAGAGTGTGTTCTGTGCTAGTTACAGTGTAACGAGCGTGCGGCGCTGTACGGGATGTGTTGTGCGCGCAAGGTTATTTTGATTTCCAATCATTTGAAGTCCTCTATTCGACCCCTGTGTATATCCAGGCTTTTGAAATTGCTACAATAATTGTTGTGCTCACAAACGACTTCACGTTAACATGTGTTATCCTTGTTGTTTTGTTTTGCAGACAGCCTTAGAGACTATTTCAGTAAATTCGGGGAAATAAGAGAATGTATGGTGATGAGAGATCCCACAACAAAACGCTCCAGGTAAAATGTTTTAAAGGTGTTTCTCTTCTTCACTTTCGCGTGGTTATGCGACATTAAAATCGCCTCAGGCTTGGGCAGTGAGGCGATAATTTTGAATCAGGCATCCTTCGATGCGCTTTCTTAAGCCATTGAATCAGCGATTTGCAAAGGTAGCCTACCAGAATTTGACATTGAGTTAGGACTACACGGTATGTTTGTTTATTTGCACTTTAAGCGGATGCAAACAATTAATCACAGTGAATATTGCATCTTTAAAGAAGGTGCCGATGTCATGTTTTCTTTAATAAAACATTTTCATTTTGATATGCCTGAGGTCGAGTTTTTTTTACCTCAAGATATAGCCCACACATCCGCATTTGGACTATTATGTTCGTAACCTAACAAATTAAAGCTTGACATTCACGATTTATTTGTCATCACTGTATCACGTTGTTCCCGTGACTGGTCTTAGTAATATTTTGGTCTCTGTGTGTGTTTTTTTTTCTTTCAGGGGATTTGGGTTCGTTACGTTTGCGGATGCTGGCAGTGTAGATAAAGTCTTAGCCCAGCCGCACCACGAATTAGACTCAAAAACGGTATGTCTGGTGTTCTTGTTCTAAACTGTGTGCAAATGTTTGTGATTCACTGGTCTCCACTTTGGAAAACACTCACATAGCCTACAGGCTGCCATATCATCTCCATTACTCGGTTGCTCCGTGACATTATAATACTGTCATTCAGAAAGCAAACGCACTTGACGCCAATAAGTAACTACGTGATTGCATGCTCTAGTCCTTGTCTCATTCTAATATCTATCAGGACTTTAACCTTTTTCTCTGTCATATCTGCCCGCACTAGCGGTTGTTAATGCATAGGCTACCGACGTCTTTTAGACCATTCAAACACAGCTGTTTGCAATCGGACACTCGGACAATTAAATTGACATTGCATTGAATATGTAGTCTGCAATTTATTTTCGTTGGGTAGGCTACATTATTTTCTACATTCATCTTCTCAGTAAAAAAATGATTGATGCATTTAAGGGTATCGGGCCACATCTACAGGTGGTGTGGATGAAGATCGCTTAAACTGTGCCACTCATATTGCTTTAAAAGTAGGGCATAATTCCTGCTTCATCTCATAGGTTGATTTGATCTGTTTCTTGACCCAGACCCTAATTGACATTATTTTCGCTGTTCATCGCTGGATCATTTAAAAATATGTTGCAATATGATTAAATAATGCATGGGGAAAGATGGATGGATCACCGAATGTGCCACTTTTATTTTAATGCTGCTTCAGTAAAGTAATGTACATACAATCATGCACACTTGACATAATTGTTTATGTGATTCATTAATTGCTTGCATGGAAATAAAACAAAACTTACCTGAAACCATGCTTAAAGTTTTTTTACATGTGTGTTATGTTTTTAGTTAGAGTAAAAGTTTAGAATGTAAAATAAATTACTTTTGTGCAGCTGTTTTGTTACTGTTTTATTGGATACAAAGTTAAAGAACACATTCACAACTTGAGGTCCTTCTTAAGAACTTTCGAAGAGGCATACAAGGCAATCTTACTTTGAGTATAACAATGTCTGATGAAAATGCTAGACTGGTGCATAACCTATTCCTTGATCCACTTGCAGTGTTGGGATATGACAGTTCTGCTAACAGTGCGTTCAAGAGAATCGGAGGACCTGTATAAATACCACACAGTGCAATTTAATGTACTTTTTGAATAACTCTTTGTCTCTGTAAAGGCATAATTCAAAAGGTCACTGTCAGCAATTTGTGCATCAATAAGAGCATTCCTGAACCTAAGCAAGTTTTTTGGAACTGCATGTTTTTATCCTCTTTTAGTATAAATATGGTAACAGTCAGTTTTGTCTGACATATTTAGGAACAGGCCACAGCTTTATATAGTAGACAGCTTTCACATTATAGGAATGGAGATGTTTTAAGGCTTTAAAGCAATTTTTAATTACATGCAGTCTTTCAGTCATCCAAAATAAACTGATTGATATAGAGCCATAAAATAGGATTGCAGAGCAGAACTGTATTTGTTGCTCAATAGGCCTGTGTTAGTTGTAGTTCATCTCCGAGTATGAGACAGGTTGGACTAGTGGTATGTGTACAAGCAGATAAATGTTTTTTGCTCACTTGAGACTTTATGTTGTAATTGTCTTACATGCTTCATGCAGAGAAGAAAATCACTGTCTGCATTACAGCCTGTATTTGAATTGATAATACCAGCAAGGTTAGAGGGGTTATGACAGAAAGCTGGGGAACTAAATCATTACATTTTTCATGTGTAGCGGTGTAATAAACATTGTATTATATATGAAATGTGTAATGACAAGAAAACTATATTGGAGCCTGTTCAGTCTTGTTAAAACTGTGCAGTTTGTACCTCAGATGATAAAACTGGGCCATGCAAATTTCATAAGGGCCTCACATGCACAACTCTGATAAAATTGGGTCAGTGTTTGACATTATATTATTTTGAGCCATTAAAGAAGAGGAAAGGGAAAAAAATGAGATGTAGAAATCACACTGGAATAGGCAGGACAGGGCGGCTGCTTGGAGCTCGGATTATTTATCCGCTGGATTGTGATGTCACACGCGGTGTTTAGGTTGCACTCGAATGGCTTGCATTGAAGCGTGTCCTTGCTGGTGGAGGTGAGAGCAGGATCTGGAGAGAGAGAGAGAGAAAGTGAGAGTGGAGGTTGGGCGTCCCCTCAGTGTTGCACATATCACGGGTGCCTCACAGGAGCCGGCCAGAGTTCTGGATATTCTGTTCACGCATTATACAGGCTTTCTGTCCTTATTTAATGTTCCCCAGCCTTAGAGGCAGCTACAGGAAATCATCTGCTAATTGTGTTTGGCACTAAGGATTATATGTGTCCAGGAAGGACTACTGAGATGCAACCTGAGTCCCCTGGAGACATTTTGTTTATAGAGAAACGTTTGTCAATTTTGTGTCGGTTTTCCGTTGCCCCACTTGTTTTTGAATGATGCCCTGGTATGAATCAGAAGATGTACTATAGATACTGAAGACTGAAATGAGAATGAGAAGAAGCCTGATGCTCTTGTGTGGAGTGCACACTTGCTAGGGCCCCTGATGAAGGACAGCGTGTCTTTGAAAAGGGGGAGACGATGCAGAGTCACTTTTAGCAGGTGACAGGTTGGAGGATTCATTAAGCCTCATGAGCTTTTGAGCTGTGAAAAGATTCCTGTCTCTTTGAGATTCATGTCTTGGTATTTTGGAAGATTATGTAATGATCTAAGTGTTTGTGTTTGTATAGAGGCATGGGAAATGCTGCTATGTGAAGATAAATGTAATTGTGAATTAATGCAATGCATATGCACTGGATACCTGCAATATTCACAAGTGGTTCAGGAGCAAGAGTGTATGGCTGTGTGTATGTGTGTGTGTGTGTTTATGACTGAGTGAGAGGGAGAATTTTAGAAGAGCATTTCAGTAGAGGAAATTTCATTTTGAATTAGTTGCATAATCTGTCAAACATAAATAAGCAGTATAGCCAGTTGTTTACAATCATATGCCCTCTGTTTAAGCCCACAGCACTTTTCTGCTGAATTAGAGGATGAGGGGCACATCATTTTTTCTTTTTAATCTTTCCCATTCCTCCTGGACAATAAAGTGGTCACTCCATATTGAATATTACATTTGGACCAGCTTAATATGGGTACCACTTTTTCTGTCCCAAGGCACATCTATTTTTGTCTGTGGTGTGCTAGCCATTGTTCCAGTCGGTCCATTTGCCCATGCTGTGGAAGATGGTAGTGGACCTCTGTATATTCATATATCGCTTAGTCCTCCATTAATAGCCTTCTACCCTTTAGTTATTTTGTGCTCGCGATGAAAAGAAAAAAGGGTGAAAGAGAGAGAGAGGGGGAAGGGGGGGGGGGGACATGTCCACGAAAAGAGAGAGCACTTGCTGTCTGCTCAGCTTTGCATTCATAATTGCTCCCAAGGTGCTTTTGGTGACCTGTGGGCTACAGGCTCCTGTCATGCGAAGGACAGAGGACAACCCTACTGAGTGTAACCAGAGAGAGGGCCTGTGTGTCATCAGGTGTGCAGGGCAAATGTATGACTCATTTGTTTCACTTCTTAAAGGGAGCTCCATTAAGCTTCACTAGAAATGGCATATTTATTTATTGTTTCTTTTAACATTTACATTTCTTACTTTTTTTATTTTTGTTGAACTGGTTTAATCACTAAAATGTTTGGGTTTGATAGCACTACTCGTATATCTCTGCTTACACCATCAGCTGTGTGACATCCAAACGACTTCAGCTTTGCAGTTGTCTTTTGTTTCAAAACAGTCCGATGCATTTTATTTCGTTATAATTGTAAGGGAAGGTCATGTAATGAATTTCCATGGCATAACATATCCTTGAAAAAGTCATACTTAAAAGAACATTGTTCTGAACGAGAACAGAACAGAGTACAATCCTTTGCTTGACATATGTAGGTCTATTTTATGCAATTGTGTTGTGTAAGACCTAAAGCATTTTTTTTATTTAGGGAATAATGTAATGATCTCCTTTGCCTTACGATCTTGGAGTCACTAATAATTGTGGTAATCCCTCAAGGGAAAGGCAGGTTGTAGACATTGATATGATGTCCTTCGATACTAACTGTAGGTTACTGTTACAAATCCATAGATAGTCCTTTTCTTGTTGACCTTTAGAGCTCCACTGTGAGTCCAGGTGACTTGGCCATGGATCTGTGTACCTGTATCATTCATACTCTAGACATTCTGAGCAGTGTGTTTTGTTGTGCATTATGTCAAATGTCTAATTCAGAATTTTTCCTCTTTTCTGTTGTTTGCATTTCTTCCACCAGATCGACCCTAAAGTTGCCTTCCCTAGACGTGCTCAACCCAAGGTAAGGACATATATCCACTTGTACATTTATAAAAAAAACAACAACAAAAGGTGAAATAATCTTGGTTTCTGCGCAGTGTGTTTATCCAACTTTACGTCCAATGAGCAAGAGGCAAAAGGTTGGGTGATGTGATGCAGATCTGGCTTTGTTTGGTCACAACACGTTCAAGGGCATATTACGGACACGTTTGGTAATCGGCAATATTTCTTTGTTTTTAGTCAGGTGATTTTATTCAAGGAAAGGATTCCAGGAATTTAGTCAATTAAATTGGTCAGTTGTCCTGTTTTTTTACATAGCAGTTTTTACTCTAAACAAGCCCAAAGATCAAATGTGGAATTTTCCCAAGTTTGGAGCACAAAGGGAGGTATTGTTGCCTGGCAGTGTCGGATGAAAAAATGCCAGTGGAAAAGCTTTCAAAGCCAAAGCACATGCAGTTCTTAAGGGTCACTATTTGATTGAGAAACAGAATCAGTGTGTGTGTTTGTGTATGTGTGTTTGTGTATGTGCGCTTAAGTGTGTGTCAGTGACTGTGTGGAGTATTCTTTGTTCATTACAGACCGCTTTTTATTTTCTCTTATGCAAATGTTCTTCATTCTTCACATTTTAGCTTAGTTCTCTTAGCTACTCTAAAAAACAATGATTTGAAGTTCAGTTTTTGAACTTAACCCACCACTTGCTGATTGAATGACCTTCAGTGTTTTGGGAAATACGCCACCACTCCATCATCATAATGTATTTAATGACATTAGAAAAGGAAAGTAAAGGAAGGAAAAAAGAAAGCCATGAGTCTCCAGCCGCAAGTCTTGGCCACAGCAAACCGTCGCTAGTTCCTACCCATGTACCATGATATCTGCTTAGGGATGTCACAGCCATCATTGTCTGATGTGCTGTGCTGTGCTGTGGTTCTTAAATCACTTGCCACATTTGAAGTCACAATCCTCAGTTGTGCAAAACAGTACATTAAACACCTTTCTGCCATACTGAAATGAATGAAATTGTGATTGACTTCATTTGCATTGGATTGTTGTTAAGATATGCACCAAATAGAGCACCCACACAGCTGCAGCTACTCCCAGGTTTTATCTGTAGTTGTGTCGACATGTTGGTCTTTGACTGAAATAGGTTTTGATAGAGTGGATTGTGAAGGAATGAAGGATAATTTATTTGAGTGTTAGAATAGACATTGAGTTACCTTTGGCTCCGGTGCTGTAAGGGCAAGCTCATTAGTGAGGAAATGGGTTTGTATTTGTTTTAGCTCCAAAAAAGGAGAGCGTGGATATCCAAGGACCTTAAAGCAATAGGATTAAAGTGGCTAGATTATTAGTATTGCGTCGTTTTACTTTTTACTCGTGTGAAATTGAATTTAGGATTCCACATATCGGGTGACAGCAGGAATGAAATCTTCGCGACATACTGCTCTTGTTAGTTAAGCCCTGGCATTGATCACAGCTTTGTCTCCTAGTGTCCAGTTCTTCTGTTGCAATGGCCTTGTTTAAGTATTCTTCGAGGTGGTCGCTTCAGATCGGGCTGTCAGTGGAATAACTGTCTCGTCCCAGTTTTCAGCACAGCAGACCTCCTAGCCTTAAAGTTTGCAATGCATGTTGGGAGTTACCATCTCCTCCCATTATCGCTCTCGTATTGGCTGTGTTTGAGTCTCTGTTCTTTTGCTCCTCTCCTGCTTTGTTTATCTGTCACCTCTCCATCTCTCTTATGTGATGTCTCTCTATCTCTCTCTCTCTCTCTCTCTCTCTCTCTCTCTCCCCCTCTTTCTTTCATAGTTTCTCACGCATCCTCAGCCTACCGTCAGTGAGATATGAGCGACTGTGCAAAGAAGGTGTCCACTGCACACTTGTCTCGCTAATTGTAACAAAGAACTTCCCGGTCCTGTCCGGGTCGGGGAAATCAGTGGAGGAGAAATGACGCACTTGAAAACGAACGCGCTTGACGCACATGCCAACAACACTGGTCCAAATCCAGGCCGCAGGGCTCGAAGCCTAATGCGTTTTTCTGGCTCAGGGTAGATCCAAGATGAATGTAGGCATTAATGGGGGCCCAGCTTCCAGCAGCAGCTGCAGGCAGGCAGGCAGGCAGAGCACAGCCCCAACGGTGTGTCTCTTTTGTCTTAAGGAATCCGGGCCCATAATAAGTTTTATGCAAATGCACTAATATATACCTTCACTTCCAATCATGCCACGAAATACTTGCGAGCGAGGGGAAGAAAGGGACAGTGAGGACAAAGCACAGCACCAGCGCCCAGTGTCCTGGCTAACCCTGGAAAGAAGGCATGCTGAGGAAAGAGAAAAAGGAAAACCGCCCTGTCTTGGTGTTTTTACGCCTCCCTTACATTAGCGCATGAGACGACAGTAGCAATGTTTGGGGATTATTGTTTTTGAGAAGTAATAAACGTTTTGTTTCTTTCCTCTGTCTTGAGATTGCTTTTTGTGGACTGCTCACTGTTGTTCAGGCTGGTTGATTCACACCCTGTCTCCGTACCTGCAGCGGCGGTGCGTGTCACGACATGACTATAATTGATGCCGTGAGTGTGGCCGCCCTACGGTAGCCTGTTAGAGCCCACGGCTGCACACACAGAGCTAGATTGCGGGCAGCTTGTTATTGGCCCTCTGAGGAAGTGGTTGATTTCATTACAGTCAAAAGCATGTTTGATGACTTTCACAGGCTGGTGTGGACTCGTGGGGACAGTCAGGTGGTGACATGATCGGTCAGTGAAGGTGAAGTGATGCATTTGGCCATGCATTGAGATAGATCTCTTCTGTGATAGTTCTGAACTGAACCCAGTTTCCCCATATATGGATGTAATTGTGAAACAGTTGACCAGTCCAAATAAAGTGAATGGTTAATTATGGTTAATTCTTCTAGTGAGGTTTTGGTTATCAAAAGTATGTTTTGGTGGCATATTAAATTGGAGTTTCAAGTGTTGCATGGTCTCGTAACCAGGACCCCTCAGATTGATATTTATTGACTTGAACAGTGGTTTAGTTTTTCCCTTTTAGCCAAATGCAGAGCCACTCCATGGGGAGATTTCAATTAGCATTTTATTGCATTTCAATTTGCTTTGAGTGACCTGACAGATTAGCCTGAATCTAACCCCCCTCCCAGCTCATATTGATTTGACATAGCTTATTGATAAACGGAAAGAAAGTCACAGCGCTCCTCGCATTACTATGATATTAACTTGGATACAACTATGACAGCCAATCTTGAGTTTCTACTGACTGTCTTTTTTCTATGCGAGGCACCTGTCAGGGTTGGCAGATGTCTCCTTCTCCTTGTTTGCTCTGTAAGGTCACTGTTATGTAAAGTCAAGTCTCCTCGTCTGAATTTATTTAAATTCATAAAATGTTGCGTCTTTTGATGAGTACCAATATCATCTTCAGGCCCATGTAGTTTTTTTCTGATGAGAAGATGGAGACTATAATATCTGTGAATGCTGCATGAGAAAGCCTGATTAATTGGAATGACTGATGCTATCGAGACTTTAAGGAGTGTCCAGCTGTGTTGTCTGATGTACTGCTCTAAAGGAGGAGTGTCAGAGCCAGTGGAACATAATGAGAGCCCTCAGCTCTCCTCGGCTGCTGTGCAAGCTAACCGGAGATGTTTTTGGCATCCTCTGCCACAAAACCTGTCAAAACAATGCCTCTGCTGGGTGCCTACCCCCCCCCCTCCACACACACACCCCCATCCGCATCCACCAACACTCTTGTACACGCTTCATCTTGTAGCGCGACTGTCAGTGTTAGCCAGGTTGATGTGTGTATGTGTGTGTGTGTTGGGGGGGGCTGTCTGAGTTTGCCCTTGTACATTCTTATCCATTTAATTTTCTCTCTCTCCTTTCTGTTCACACTCTCTGGTGCCATATTTTGGGTTTGTGTTTCGGGGGAGGGAGGGAAAATATTTACACCTTGTACACTGAGAAACTGTGAAACTGTTGGGCCTCAGCACACTCAGCACCGAGGGGGAAGGCTGTGAAACATTCCAGCCAAGTTGGAGGAAAAGTGGGAAAAATTAATATTCTGTTTTTATTACAAGCAAAGTAGACCCATTGGGGTTACAAGCAAAGGAGACCCATTGGGGTTAGTGGTATCTGCCCAGTGCCCAAACCACATTCACCTTGAACATACACACACACACACACACACACACACACACACACACACACACACACACACACACACACACACACACACACACACACATGCCTGCCATACCCTGGCTTCAGCTCAGTGTGTCCCCTTACATATTGCCCCCTGCCCAGCAAAGCTCTCTCACACACACTTCTATTTTCCTTCAAATATCCAGACGTAATCCACTTTTTCATTAGTGTGTGTGTATGCAGGTGTGTGTGTGTTTAGGGAGAAATAAAGATTTGATAAAAGGGGCTTGGTTTGATATCCACTGGAATGTGTTTGATGTTCTCCTAGAGATTGATGTATACATTGTGTATGATCTGCAATGGCTCCAGGCAATGAAAGCTCTTGTATAAAGGACATGAGCGTAGGGGGTTGTGCATATTCTATCTGAACACCTCAACCTCCCTTCTGCCTCCATCTCCCCACTGGCCCCGTGTCTGTCTCTCCTTCTCACCTTGTTTCTTTGTACATCTTCCGCTGCCTTTGCTCCCTTTTAAAGCTGGCCAGATGGTCTGGCTTCTGTTCCTGTGGATTTAGGAGTTGAGAGAATCAGCCAGTCATTTCTTTATTGTTCTTTTTTCCATTCTTTTTCTTTTTTGTTTGCTTTGTTCTCCGGGGATGCCTTGTACTGTACTTTGGAGAGCGTGAGGGGATTACGGGCCTGCTGTAAGAGTTTTGGATGCCAGGTGTGTGGTGGGGGGGGGGGGTGCCGCCATGTGACAGTGTCTCGTGGCACTCCGTCAGTAGGGTGACCGGTGGTTAGGTTTCAGGTCGAGTCAGTCAGGGTGTGTATGTGTGTGTGTGTGGTTTGTATTGTGCCAATGTGTATCTGATAGACATGTTGTATCTTGTATGATGGCATGACTGGTGGAGAGTGGGTGGTTAGTTGGAGCAACACACTCTCTGCCCTGGCCCCCAGGCCTGAAACTAGCCATTTCCATTCCATTCTCCACTCACCTTTATTGATCAAAGCCATTGATCCTTGACTGAAGTGGCCTGGTCATCTGGCTATTGATTCTCTATGATCTCTCATACATTACTCTAATACAAGTTTGTGCATTCGTCAGTCAGCCATTGTTTAAATGGATTAGTTTGTAAAATGACTACAGAGGTGCCAATGGGCAGAATGTGTTCTCTGATACTGACCCAGACATAACTCCCCCCGCTGCACATGTAGCCAGATGTGCTGACCTTGTGGGTGGTGCTAGCTGTGTAGTGTAGTGTAGTGTTGGAGCTTAAGTGGAGCATAGATGTAGCCATATGTGCTGATGGGTGGTGCTAGCTGTGTTGTGTAGTGTAGTGTACTGTAGTGTTGGAGCTTAAGTGGAGCATAGATGTAGCCATATGTGCTGATGGGTGGTGCTAGCTGTGTAGTGTAGTGTACTGTAGTGTTGGAGCTCAAGTGGAACATAGAGGTAGCCATATGTGCTGATCTTTCGGGTGGTGCAAGTTGTGTAGTGTAGTGTAGTGTTGGAGCTCAGGTGGGACATAGATGTAGCCATATGTGCTGATCTTTCGGGTGGTGCAAGTTGTGTAGTGTAGTGTAGTGTTGGAGCTCAGGTGGGACATAGATGTAGCCATATGTGCTGATCTTTCGGTGGTGCAAGTTGTGTAGTGTAGTGTAGTGTTGGAGCTCAGGTGGGACATAGATGTAGCCATATGTGCTGATCTTTCGGGTGGTGCAAGTTGTGTAGTGTAGTGTAGTGTTGGAGCTCAGGTGGGACATAGATGTAGCCATATGTGCTGATCTTTCGGGTGGTGCAAGTTGTGTAGTGTAGTGTAGTGTTGGAGCTCAGGTGGGACATAGATGTAGCCATATGTGCTGATCTTTCGGGTGGTGCAAGTTGTGTAGTGTAGTGTTGGAGCTCAGGTGGGACATAGATGTGGAGACGAGGCCTGTCTCCTCTTTTATATTCATGGCCGTGTCTGCATCTATTTTATGGGAGATAAATAAGATGCATTTGATAAGTGTGTAAGATGCTTATATTTATGCCTCAGAGTCTGTCATGGTGTGTGTGTGTGTGTGTGTGTGTGTGTGTGTGTGGTGGAGGTGGGGGGAGGCATCTCTGTTCTTCCCTGATTATGAATGCACAATTTCCCACTGCCTTGAGCAGGCACATAGCATGAAATAGTCCATCAAAGAGTAGAGATGTTCATTCGGCACCACGCCTCGGCTGCCATCTTTAGGAGCTCTCCCTCTCTGCTGGACTCGCTCACACAAGTATTCTCAATGCCACGGCTCCAGCTGAAGAGCTAACTCTGAGCGAGAAGGCAAACACTGGTGGAAAATGTTAGCGCTTCTTCTCTTAGAACTCCGTAGAGCTGCTTGAGCTTTTGCCCGTCAAAGCTTAGCAACAAAACAAGCCAGTGACTGGACAGGTTATTACTTTGTGACAAATGGTTTTGGGAGCATCCCGCAGTTTTCTTTTTGTCGATCTTCAGTTTTTTTGAGGGATTTGTGTTTCAGTGTGTGTGTGTGAGTGCAGTTTCTCAGTGGCTGGATGACAATGAATTGTGCGTGGATATTTTGTGTGTGTTGCTTCTCTGTACTGTGTGTGTGTGTGTGTACATCTGTTTGTGTTGCTTCTCTGCACTGTGTAGGTGTGTGTTTTTTTCTGGTGTGTATGAGTGTGTTTGCATGTGTGTTTATTGTCCTTCTGTGACTGGCTGACTGGATAGCTGCCAGATCTGCCAAGCTGTGTGTGTGAGTGTGTGTGTGTGTGTGTGTGTGTGTGTGTGTGTGTGTGAGCAGACAGCCGTTCCTGAGCCCTGCTCGGTCTGGCCCACTGGCTTGTCTTTGATGCCTCCGCTGCTCAACATGTCATTCGCACGGACGGCTGCTGTAGCTGGGAGCATCTTGTGTGTGTGTGTGTGTGTGTGTGTGTGTGTGTGTGTGTGTGAGAGAGAGAGAGAGAGAGAGAGAGAGGGGGCACACATGGGTGTGTGTTTATTTGGACGGCATGGATGTCCTTGACAATGTTTTTGTATGGCCTTCACTCTCTCTGTCCTTGGTGACTGATATGTGTGTGTATGTGTGAATGGGCTGTGTGTGTGAAGATGGGTGTTTGGTATTCCTTTCGTTTATATTTTGGTGCGCCATATTGTCATCCACATCCTTGGATCCACTTTCCACACACATGCTGTGTTGAGACCATGCTTGGAGACTCTTCTGGAATGATGCCACTTTGCTGCTTGTAGTTTGGTATTTCTCTCTAAGAAGCAGGATTTCACTAGTTGGGTGACTTGAATCATTTGCTGAAAGCAAGTTGAAGCCGCTCAGATCTTAACGTTTGTTTCAAGCAAAAGCTCTCAGACTTGGGGCGGTGATGTTGTGTCTTGCACCTATCTGTGAATGGTGTGTGTGTTTGTGTGTGTGTGTGTGTCTGGAGGGTCTGACCTGGGTCCTCACTGATGTGTATTTTCTGGTAACAGTATCTATGGGCCTCTCAGAACGATGAATGCGTCTGACCAATCATTCCTGTGCCCTGGTGCATCCACTGTCCTTCTGACTGCAGCAGTAATGTGTGTGTGTGTGTGTGTGTGTGTGTGAGAGATGCACCCATTTGCACAGCACCGAGATACTTCCCTGCCAGGGTGCCTGCTGCCTCTGTCTGTCTCTCCCTCTCTCTGTCTCCCTCCTCTCTCTCTCTCTCTCTCCCTCTCTCTCCTCCTCTTTGCTCTGTCTGGATTGTATTCCTCTGCTCTCCTTGCCGCTGCCCTGCTTTAGAAGCCTGGGGAGTTCCTCTTTGTGCTGCTTTAGCTCTCTCTCCTCAACACCTCTTTCTCTGTGTCAGTCTCTCTCTCACTCTCCCTTCACTGCTCCACTGTGAGTTTACACAGCATTTGTTTCTCTCGCTCTTTATCTACACTCTTCTAATGTTCAAGGGCTGTGTGTGTATATCAAGGGGTAAGGGGAATAAGAAGGCTGTTTACCAGACATTTCTATATTGTATATATTGTATGTGTAGGTGGATAATTGGGCTGCTCTGTAGATATATATATATATTACTACATATGTATGTATGTGTGTGATTGTGTATGGATGTGTGAATGTGACATTTGAAGTCAGGTCTCTACCTTTTCATTGGCTCAGGGGGTGACTCTTGATGGACAGCCCCTTTTACTGAGACCACCCCCAACTATTTCTTGCCTGGCCTCTCTCTTCTCTCTCTCTCTCTCTCTCTCTCTCTCTCTCTCTCTCTCTCTCTCTGTCACACACACTCTCCCTCTCACACTCACTCACTCGCCCGCTCCAGCTTCTCTCCTACAGCATGATAAATCTGATGCTAAATTTAGCGGCAGTTTTTCTCTAGCAGCGAGAGATTACTGGCACAGAGAGGGTGAGAGAGTGTGGGTGAGAGAGAGGAAGGGGAGGAAGGGGAGGGAGGGAGAGAGGAGAGAGAGAGAGAGAGAGAGGGAGAGGGAGAGGGAGAGGGAGAGAGAGAGAGGGAGAGGGAGAGAGGAGAGAGAGGAGAGAGAGAGAGAGAGAGAGAGAGAGAGAGAGAGAGAGAGAGAGAGAGAGAGAGTGTGTAGAGTGTTTGACAGGGAGAGAAAGGGTAACAGGCTCTCTCTCCCCAACAGAGGCGTTTGGCAGGAGAAGAGCAGGGGTCTTCCTCCCTTTACTTTCCCTGACAGTTCAAAGGCTGCTTTTTTGTTTGATTGTTTGTTTGAGTGATCACTTTTTTATTTGTTTGTGTTACTTAACTTTGTTAAGACGTTTTTATCTGTGTATGCTCTACCTCTTCTCAACTGCAACAATTTAAGCTCCTAAGATTGGAAGCATATGGTAATATATTGAAATGTCAGCTCCTGGTAGGTCTGTTATTATGTAAAAGGATAAGGCCTGCCTCCAATACATTCACTAGTATTTGGCTGAACTTGGGTTATTTCTAGTGTGACGAGGAGCAGAGTGTGCTTCTTAACTAAACATTTTTCTTTGACCTTCAGCGTGACACCACTCATGTTTCATGTTGAATGACCTCAGGAGTATGTTTCCACGGGCATGACAGTTCCATAAAAGCCCAAGTGGAGGCTGGTTGAACAGCGTTTTCCCCCTTGCGTCCTCCTGCTCTCTCTTCCTATTAAGATTGTGTTTGTCATTGTTGATCCAGTCAGAGACCTAATGGTGAACTCCCACTGAGCTCTCTGAAGCCAGCTGCTCACCCTGCTGTGATGTGATTTAATTCCCCACTCGGCTGTATTTCATTGCCATCACAAAAAAAGCCCTTAGAAAGCAGATATAGACACCAGCCTTGATTTGCTGCCTGGTGTCATTGTATCATGAAGAAATCACCACTATGAGAGCACCCCCCCATCCCCCTCTCCCAAAGGCCAGCTAAGATTTACTTACTCTTCACATTACTGTCAATGTAATATTTCGGCCTGGTCGATAACAGTCAGATTTGTCTTTTCTGTATGTGATGAAAAGGAGATTTGGGGGTGGGGGGGCTCCAGTGACCCACTGCAGCGCTAACAGTGCTCAGCTAAGAGCTCTCCACGCGTGTGGAAGAGGCTCGACGAGGCTGCTGCTCTGCTAGCTGCTGGCCCGTGGGGAACTGTATCCGTGGGTGATGTGGCACAGGTAGCTCAGAGCGCTGAGCCTGGGAAAGTGCTCCCCGGTGACTACGCGGCGGATTCCAGCCAGAGAACAACACGGCTCTTGGAGAGAACTCCGTGGGCTCCGCTGCAGACGGCACGTTGGCAGCTCAGGAAACCGCAAAATGTTTCCTGGTTTCAGTCTCACCCCCAACGGTGTGTCAAGGAGCGGCACTTTGATGTTTCCTGTTCAAACAAACATTGAGGAGAGACAAATAAATGTATGTTTGACACTCGTCTCATGCTAGTTTGCTTTAGTCGCTCATCCCCCAGGTCCACTTGTTGGAGCATACCCAGTCAACAGCCCTAATGACATGCTCACACTAGGGCTGGGTGATATGGACCAAAAGCCATATATTTTCCTCATATATAAGTTAGAGCTGTAAAATGAAATGTTCAGTCAAATATGAGTAGTTTTATTGAAAACTCACTACTTAAATAACAATAAAATGTAAACATAAAACTGGAGTGCCTTTTTTTAAAATCAAAGCTCCGCAAGGTGCACATTTAAAAAAAAAAAATATCTTAAATAAAAATAGCCTATAAAATAAAATAGGCCAATCTTTTTCTGAAATAAATATATTTATATGAGAAAAGTAGCGTGCAGTTTCACAGCAGTGCAGAGAGGGGAGCAGTGCAGAGAGCTCCGGTCAGCGGCTTGCGTGGAGCAAGGATCACGGCGCAAATTTGAACTATATCGATATATGCGATATGGTATAATTCCATATTGCATTTTAAAATATATCGATATATCTTTTATATCGATATATCGCCCAGCCCTAGGTTATTGATATGTTTGTTGTTTTTATGACTTGCCCTTGCTGTTATGTTTGTGGCTCCTTACTAGCCTAGCACGTTTGACCCTGTGTATTTATAAACTAATTGCTGACGTCTTCCAGCACTTGAAACTCAAAGTGTGTTCTGTTTTTAGTTTGGGTTGGTGAAGAGCTCTCAAGACCTGGCAGTGTTCCCTAATAATCCCCCCTCTGCCTGTCGTCCGAGCTGATGTTTCTGCCCGGGTCATCTGCTCACTCGTCCTGCTTTCTGTCGGTCCTCCATCTGCCAGGTGCCTTGCAGTGACCAGGGCTCTTTCCACTGTGACTACTCTGTCCGGCACCTCTCCCCCTCCGCGCTTTATGAGGGCCCTGTTAGGGTTTCCCCCAGCGCAGGCACAGGCGCAGTGCAAATGGTGTGCGCTGCTTTTATTTTTGGGTCTGGCCTGTGGCTGGCAGAGCGCCTGTGAAAAGGGAGCCGAGGTGCTTCTTAAGATATTGATACGTCTGACGCTCGCACGGCTAATGCCTCGCACCAGTTGATGTGTTTCGTTGCTTTGAAGATGAATAGTCATGTGCAGGTCTGAGCTTGGGACATATTGAGAACACTCTCATCTAGACTCATCTACAGACACACATGCACATGTACACACACACGCACACTCACACACTCTCACACACACCATACATGTCTACAGAGATATATGGAGACTACTCTGGTCTCTACCCTTCACCCAAGTCTCTGCTAAACCTGTTCATATTGGCATGAAACTAATTGACCCGTGTCTTATGTTTGGTCTTCTCTCCCTGCAGTAGTACAGTAAATCACTATTGCTTTGCTGTGGATAACTAATGTTGTAATTAGTTACCGCCAAGATAAATGGAGTCATTTCAGCAAGCAACTGCACTTGTGCCACTAAGTAACTAATATCGGTGTCCATGTGGCCTTGTGTGAGGCAGCTGAGTAGAAACCTGGCCTCTGTGCCTTGACCACCTGACTTCTCAAGGAAGAGTCCAAATAGTCCTCGAGCCAGAGGGGTTGGTCTGTACCATCTGAGGGGAATAAGTCTCATAGTGACGTTTGGTAAGGCATACTGTACAACCTTGAATCAGAAAATAAATGATTGCATTGGTGATTGGCTTTTTGTGTTTCACCACACTGTTTATCGGTGTATTATATTCCTATGCTGGGATATATTACAGGTGAATAAGGTAAAAACTAATAGATTTACCCACAAAACTTCCCCAGCTGATTATTTACATTAAGTCAATATTTTATTGACTTATTTATCTTATTGACTTTATCTTAATTTCATTTGGATACATTTAAAATACAGCAACTTTAATACTTGATAAAGTTTTGCTGAGATATAGAGCTTGTTAATTTTCTCAGCACAGTAAGCTGGCTATGATAAGTGGCAAAGCCAGGAATAACCCAGAGTGGCCCTTCATTAGAATAGCAGTCACAATCGGTCCCCTCCCCACACACGCTTTAACGACATTGAAAAGGCAAGCAATTACAGACAAGTCAGAGGTGTGTTTTTATCGGAAGACAAACAAACAAACAAATGGAAAAAAAAACATCTGATGATTTGCACTGGGCTGTTCATCAGCTAGTGCGCCTCAGAGGACTAAAGTGCCAACTCTCCTGAGGACGGCGGAGATTATGCTCCCCTGGCCCTCGTTGCTATGCTACAGCTCGGAGTCAGGTGGTCCCCTGGAGATCCCCGCGTGCTGCCTCCTCCTCCTCCTCCTCCTCCTCCTCGCGGAGGGACAGGTGAGAGCTGTCATTACGGATGCTCTCAGGCTCACTCTCTGGCCGGGACAGAGGAGAATGTAGGTCATATCAGCTGGCAGGTTTGTCCAGACCAGTCCTCGGGGCTCAGACGGATTGGTGTGAAAAGGCTTTCACTGTACATTGATTTGAGCAAGAAAAACGTCAGAGGAAGAGGGCTTCTAATGGCGAATAAAAATGACTCCATTTACTTTAATTACTCTGTGCCAACTGGTTAATGCCAGGCTGATTGCTTTGGGTTTCAGAATAATGGCCCAGAGTTTCATAACAGTGTGAAAGGGCTTTCACCTATATAGACCTTTATCTGGCGATGTTGTGATTTGCCGTGTGTTGATGTTTGCTTATCTCTCATATTTGTAAGAGGGGTGCAACGGGGGGATTGTGTGAAGAGCTACAAGCCCTACGCCGTTTGGCTAAAAAGCTTTCAGCTCCCTATTAAAAGCTTGCACGTCTCATAATAATCCCTGCCATTGCCTTTGCATCACGCCAGACTATGGGCTCGATGTAGTGCCCACAAAACCCTAATGAGCAAAAGTCAAGGCAGGTCACGGAGCTGAAGGTGGTCAATCCACCAACGTGTGTGTTTGTGAGTGTGCTTGCGGACTGTGCAGTCTCAGGGATCGTGAAAGGATATTGTAATGCTGCCGGTCACTCCAAATTTATTCCATTCCTCAACTCTTTCATGTTGCAGCCATCTCCCCCTCTGTCGTTCTCAGAGACACGTCCATCCCAGCTGTGACCTCCATGGCTCCAGGGGCTCTTTCATACAGGCTGGAGCTCTTTTGGGAAAGGAGATGTGTTTTTGCGCAAGGAAGTGATTGTTTGTTGATGGGTCACTGTAGTTCGCCCCCATCTTTGTTTCCACAGCTGCCATTGCAGAGGTTGACGTGTTCTTCAAGCTGACCTTGGGCTGCCTGTTGCTATCAGTGAGTCCTCCGACAACATGGAGGCAACATGGCAGGTGGTGGCCTTCATGAGCTTTTTAATTGTTGCCGCAGTGTTTTTAATCTCTCTCATTTTAAGGACTCAACTTGTGCTTTTTCGCAGTGACTTTTGAGGCCACTGCATACTTGTAATTTGCATCCTCTTTAACTTTAAACGGTCAGAGTTGTTTACTGTACTCGCTGCAGGGAAGCTTGGTTTGAGTTTTGTTTGTCCTTTGAGCAAGAGTGGAAATTGGTTGGAAACTGTTTTTGTATGTGTTTGTATGTGTAGGCGACTTTGCCTTTCAAGTGGCCAAACAACAGCAAGCTCCCCAATAGGTCTGTACTGAAGTTCTGGGAAGTTATTATTACCATATAACTATTATTATAATTGAATGGCCCATCATTCAGGTTTAAAAATGCAGAGTATCTGGTCTAATTCAGGTTGATGATTCAGTGCCTACTACTCTTAGTCATGTGGTCTAGACACACTGCTTTTCCCCTTTCCTTTAAGAAAAGCCAGAGAATATACTGTATGGCTAATCTTTGGAGAAGAGATGCATGCTACGTTCCTGCAGCCCTCGTATGTCGTGTCACCTCTGGATGTTTTATTTCTCCCTCGATTCTTTCTTATTGCTACTTTTATGAGCTCAGTTCTGCTATTCATCGGAATTGGGAGTGAAAGGACGATATACCAGCACAGAGGACACAGTCGGAGCACGAGCCCAAATAAAACCATCCTCGTTCACAGCGTCCGCCTGAACGAGTCCCTTTCAGACCGTCATTCTTCTCAGGCCGCCCCTGCCGCCGCTGTGACTGTGGTGATGGTCTGCATTCATATGGCAGAAATAAGGTGAAAGAACAATGTGGCGAGTCGGAGCTCGGCGCAGCCAGGGCTCAGCCTATAGACCCAAAGCCTGGAGGAGCAGCTGTCCTGGCTGCTGTTGCTTTTGAGTAATGCAGAAAAGATTAATAGCCAGAGGGGGAGGACAGTAAATTAAAGTTGATTTACGGCACATAATACACACCGCTGTGCAGCTCATAGAATTACATACTGGGATTTGAATTCTGCTATGTCTATCAAAACAGGCAGCTGATGAATATTGGAACAGAAATTGCACAAAGTAATTAACAATAAAAGAGTGCAGCCTTACAAACTATCTAGCCATTAATTCAGGCCGGCTGGTGCTGGTGCTGGGGATGGACTGTTTGCGGTCAGAGCAACAGAAGAGAAGTGATGGAGGGGGAGGAATGAACTAAATCAAGATGGATGGCTCCAGTTTTTGTCTGCTATCAGTGATTCACAAAGCTCTCACTGTTTAGGTGTCTGCTGCTGGGCTCAGGCATCATTATATTGATTAGTCATGCTTATTGATGTATCAATGATGCCACTGATTTTCCTGGCAGTATATTGCAACATAATGAATGATGTTTCTAAATAGATAAAATATGTTAATCCCTTTGGTCCTATTGTGTTACAGCCCCCACAGACAGCCTAGGCCTAGTTTAGTGGTCGACATTTGAATGTGTAAAATTCCTCTTATAAATACACTCTTTTTTCAAGGAATGTCATTGACATTAAATATGTTTAAAGAAGATAACATATTCCAGGAATAAAATCATTACTAGGAATGCTCAGGGTACTCTGGAATTGAGTACTTGGTGGTCAGGATTATTTCAAGTTGTAGCAAATGCTGAGAAATGCTCAGTGCTGAACAGTTGCTTAATTTTCTAATTACTGCATAGTGTGGTACATTTTCTTTAAAAAATAAATCAAGAAACACACACACACACACACGCACACACACACACACACACACACAAAGCGAATGGCTCCCTCTAACACCTATATTCTGTGAGCTGTTAAACAAACATGTTTCAGCTCCAAAGTCAGCAAATCAGGCAGGAAAAGAAGATGAGGCGAGAGAAGGAGAGAGTTGCTCTGAGTGAGAGAGAGTGGGCAGACTACGACTGAAGGAAATCAAAAAGCAAATAGCCATTGACAAGCCTGATTCCCTGCTTGCCCGCTCCTAAAAACTAATTTACCTCTTTGAGGTTAAACTCAGTTGTCTTGATTTTTTTAATGAATGTTGCTGAATGAAAGAGCTGGAAAGAGCTGCCGCCTGTCTCTCTTTTTCTCTTCTCTCTCTCTCTCACACACACACACACACACACACACGCACACACACAATCCCTCCCTCTGTCCCTGTCTCTCTCTCACAGAACCAGACGCACATACTTCCTGTGTCCCCCCATACTGTCTCTGAATCAGAAGCACAGGGCTGAGATTTTCTGAATAGCAGCAGCCATGCTAAAAGTAGCCATCCCCGATGGCACAGAAGGAAAGTGGTGCGACCCTGGCTCTAGACCCCCTTCCCTGTCTGTCTGTCTCTCTGTCTGTCTCTCTGTCTGTCTCTCTCTCTCTCTCTCTCTCTCTCCCTCTCTCTGGCCTGCTCCCTTTGCTGCTCTCTCTGGGTGAACTCTCCCTTCCCCCTCGGACTCTGATTACAAGGGTAGAACCAAAGGGCATGCGTGGTGAAGGCTCCATTTCAGAGCTGCTCTCTCTCTCTCTCTGCTGACTGCTGTCTCCTTGGCCAGCCATTCTTGTCCAAAGTTGATGCCACCCTCCTCTGTCAGAGGCCCCCACCATGGCGCACTCCGTTGACAGCTGAGTGCTACATGCTAAATCTAACCCACTGCTCTTTAACTGCTTACTGGCCCACAAGGACAATGTCACACATGTAGTCAGAGTGGATCATCATAGATTTAACGTTCACAATGCTTTGAATTTGTAATGGATTATTAATGGTTATTTGGCAGCTGTTATTATAGTTTATCAATCCCATTCTCAACAATGTGATTGCTAATGTGGGTGAGTTCACAGTAGCTGTACAGGAATTCTCTTCCCCTCATACCTTCTGTGTTGCTCTTAAAGCCCGTTTTCTCCGGAGCATATGAAACATTACCCTCTCTGAATTGTGAATGCAAATGCCGGGGTTGTAAAATGGGAAATTGTGAGCCTGTCATATACCGCTAGTCCATTATCATTACGTTGAAATGGATTTTGATTTTCCTCTGTCAGCTCATTTAGTTGCCATGCAATAACAAATAGGCTGAGCGGCTTGCCATTTCTGCTGCTGATGTTGGCATGGTAGCTCTGCAGAAACAGCGCCACCAGAAGATTTACAACTTGTGTTTACCAGTAAGATTATGTTTACCATTTGCCTATTACTGTGTCAGAATATGATGGGTATCTCTCTTGCCTGGCCCTGTCCTCCCAAACAGAAGCCGGTCTTTAACAAGAGGCAGCCATGCTCAGGAGGCCGGCCCCAGAGGCGGGTGACAGCCTTCTGATGTATTCAGCTGCACTCGCTCCTTTCTGATTTATTTACATTGTGTGAGTGTTACACCGAATTACTCTGAATGGCGCCTATTAGGCATGATGGTGTCTGTCAGTGTCTCGTTGTGTCTGAGTCCTGCCCTCCTCCAGTCAGTGTATTCCAACAGAACCTTTTTTCCCTTTTCTTTTACAGAAATACCTGTGCTGGTGTTCTACTGGGTCTATATTTTTCTTCCTCTTTTCTAGTGTCAGTTCTCTCCACGTGTTGCAGAAATAGACCATGTAGGATCGGCCTCCTGTCTTTTACACTGTAAAACACACTTGGTTGCATTGCTTTTATTGCTCATATTTTATAGTGAGCAATGAAGATAGCGACGAAGCTATTTAAAATGTGACGTTCTCATCAGACACACAGAACTATTTTATGGCATCAGTATACCAGGAAAGTTGCAGAGGTGTGCCAGCATTCAGTTGAGAGTTGTTTTTATTTTAAGGGCTATTTATCCACGTATTTATATGTATGAAACACTCATGCAACCTCCGGCTCGAAGGTCCTAACACATCATTATGTTCCTGTGGGAGCCATTGTGCTGGCGCTGGGATGCAGGTCCATGCTGATGTGTGCAGAACTGTGGCGGCCGAGCTGCAGGAGCTTCGGGGCTCAGTGGGTGTGGGCTGGACGTGGAGCTAGGCCCTGTGTCCCGTGTCAGACCAGGGTCCTTAGCGGTTAACCCCTGTGGGCTGTGCCACAAGAGGCCGGCTGCAGCCCTAATTGAACACAGGTTTGCAGCGCTCCTATTAAGGAGCGTGAGGGGAGAGTGAGGAGGAGAGAGATTAAGGGGGATGACGGGCAGCTGGAGTCGGTCCCACTACATTAGAGACCAGACACAGTGTCGGCTTTCTTCCACGCCCACGGTGATACCATTGAAGGTTTAGGTTTTTTGTCTTTGTTTCTTATACAGAATTTTTGTTTCTGTACCAATACAGAAGAAAGAGCTGCTTGGTGTTTCTTGGCAATATTTTTTTGTAATTTCTAATAAAATTGGCCTCTCGAATTCTTGTATTTGCTTGGTGGCTGTGTTTGATTGACACTCTAGTAAGATTATTCTCATGTAAATGTGGGAGGACATGCTTTGTTTATGGCTGTCAGCACATTTGTAAGGGCGAGGCTTTTTGCCTGTATTATATTTCTTTACCTTGATGTCCGGTCTCACAGCCTTTTGGTATGAGCTTTCATTCTTCACTGGATGACTGGGCTTGTTGTTGCAGTGACTGGGTGGGAGTGGGGGGATAGAGGGTTTTGGCGACCATCTCTGTTACTCTGTCCTGTTTAGACCTCACTGTGATGTAGAAAGAAAAGAAAGAGATGCAAACATGTGAGATGTCAGTGCAAGGTGCAGTGGAAGAGCTTTTACTGTTACTGGGTGGCTTTCTCTTTGATTTACTGAGAGTATCATGGTGCTAAATGTTTTACTATGGAACATTATGGGATGTGAAAAGGTAATTGTCTGTAGTGGTTATTACAGGATTGGGTTCAGTTCTGCCATGGCATGTTGAGCTGGCACTTACTGCAATGCCTTAATGCTTCATGTGCTGTGTGGTTGTGGTGGTTGTTGCAGTGATGCCTGTTAGTTTTAGATTGACGTTTCGTGTAGTGACACACCTGTCGTAATGTTGAAAATAAATGTAAATTCTGTCTTGGTTTTTGAAATTTCAACCCCTCACCCATCAGCAATCTCTGCTGCCTCTGTTTGCAGACAGAAGCACACACCTCTGCCTCGGAACCCCAGTTCCTCAGAGGCGTGCCACTTCCTTTCTCGTGTAGGTTTTATCAGCCGTAGACAGTTCTGGAGACAGTTGGAGTTCAGTTTTCAACAAGCTTCAGCTGTTGCAGGTTGGGGAGGGGGTGGTGGTGGCGGTGGTGGTAGAATGATGACAAACAACAGTGAGCAGTGCTGCTTCTCCACAGGTGTGGGAGGTCTGGCGTATGGGCGGTATAGCTCGGCGCATCAGTCGGCTGTGCCGGCAGTGCCTGTTTGTTTGGGTGTTGTTTTCAGTAAGCAGCCCTGTGTTTCCAGCGCTGTCAGCTGTCACGTAACGCTGCATCAAAGCCAAACACGTTCCCATTGAAGTTCCAGCCTGAAGTCGGAGCAGCTCTCTCAGGAGTGGAGACAAGCCCTCTCCCTGTCTGTGCACCACTGGAAAAAAAGCACTCCCTTGAATTTCTTTATTAATTTACCTCTTCATCTGCCAAATGTTTGTGTGTGTGTATTTTTTTTTTTAAATTAGTTTGCTTTTTTGTGTGGATATGCAGATACTCCCACTGATAAGAGGTGTATTTGTCTTAGTGAGGTTGCTGTGGGAACAGAGTAAAAGGACATGGGTGAGCTTCTGCATTTTTAGTGTCACCGTTAGCCATGACAGCTAATCTCTCTTTTCGAAGGAGACTCCTCTTCCTGTATGTGCTTCAGAGATGAGCGGCTGCGTGTCAGTATGGACTTGTAGAGGAGTGGGTGGGATGTGCCTGGGGTAGTGCCTGGGCGGCACCAGAGCGAGACGTGTGGGGGTGGGAGTCGTAGAAACACGTTGGGATGGTGACTCATCAAGATCTCACCAGAGGAAAAATAACAGCGGAAATCCAGCCCCTCTGCCACAACAAACTTTGAGTTTATATGTTTATTTATTAGAGATCGTTCAACTTGGGACCCCAATGCTCATTTGTTGTGTGTTTTCACACAAAATCAATGATGTCTTGGTTTTTGTCTAGTTTCTCATCACGTTGGTGTGTATTTTCAGTGGGGTCGGTGTGTTCTTGCTCTCCACCGGGTCAGTGTTGAGGGCCAGTGGCAGCAGCCTGGGTCTGTGGGCTAATCTGCAGCCCTTAAACACAGCACAGCCAGTCGATGAATCCCCAGGATTCCATTACCATGGAGCGAGCAGCAAACCTGCGCTAATTAGCCAGGAATTGAATTTTCAGGGCGCTCCTTATTTGGTTCCTTCACCGGCGACTAGACACCAGTGTGTGTGTGAAGACGCTTTTTTCTGTGAGAGTGGAGACCGTGGCTCCTCAGGGCTTTTATGGGATTCTACTCCTCTGTCTCCCGACTTGTGCAGTGCTTTGATTTGGGAAAGTGATTTATTCTGTGCTTTTTCCTGGCCATTTTGTGAGCTATCTGGACATTAATGTCTCCTCATGTTTCTGGGTGTTTGCTGATGGCGGAGGGTGTTGCTGTTGTTTTATGGTGAGGCTGAAGGGTCGCCAGTGACACAGAGAAATGGAAGTGCTATGGTGTCATCTTGTCTCTTTAGCATTATCGCACCATTGGTGACACACGCGATGAAGTCCAGCCGCTTGGACAGATTGTATCTCTCTCCAGCGTTGTGAACGCCCTGAGTTTTTTTCACGCAGCCCTGCTGGTGTATAATGGGGTGCATTTTCCTGGCTCTGCAGTCCTTTCAGTAATAATGACTGCAGGAAAAGAAAACTGGGTTATGTTCGGCAGTAATATTTGTCTCTCCAAGCTGCATGGGGCACCATTTGGTGCTGGAGAATGCACTATTTATCCTACATTTATTAGACAATTGCCAAGGGGACTGATATTTCTGCTGCTTTAGACACAGTCGTGGACAGTCTGCCTGACTCGTCCTCCTGCCACCAGTAAATTACATATTGCTACATCTTAAAGACAACTCATTTTTACCTGCATACTTTAATTACCTGCCCCCTGGTTTGTTTATTTGTGCATTTAACATTTTTATAAGTCGAGAAAAAATAAGAAAAAGAGCTCTTAGCTGTTGGCATAGATGTATATCAGGTAAGAAAATGTCCCTTTTATTTCAGATTATACTGTAATTAAAAGCTGCTCTGCAATTTAAATAATCAGAGGAATGTTCCTCCGACACCAATTTGTCTGAATAGTGCAGGCAGTCATGTAGGAGAAAATTGACTTCTTTGTGTGACGCAACGCTCTCTATTGGTGTGTCCCAGTCAAGTATGGATGTGGTCCAATTTGGGCACCTAGTGAGGAGAGGGAGGGGAATAACTGAGTGTGGGGGCAGGTGATACAGTATGTTGGAATAACAGAGTTAATTACTGTTTTAGAAATCAGACTGTATTGTTGCCATTTTTGTCTTTTCCACCCTCATGTGCTCTGTTTGTTATCACCATCCTTAACTAAGTCTTTGGGTGGCCATCCCTTTCACCTGTAGTCTGCCATTGTCTTTCTCTCTCCCTCCCACCCTCTGCAAATGAGCTCTGTTTTTATGACCGTTTTTTTTTATCATGATATCATATACTGTACAATATTGACAAAGCTCACTATGATAAAGGTATTGTTAACAAAAGAACAGTAAATAATATGAACTTAATATACTTATTGCATTTGTTAAAAAAGGGAAAGTATATACGTATCAACCATGACATGAATGGTTATCTGTTCAGCACCTTTGAGCCGCATTATCGTAGCGTTGCAAAATTCATCGAAGTCATCGAAGTTGACATCAGATATTTTGCAGCAAGAAGAGAGGGCTCTCTCTATCTCTCTTTTCTCTGTGTCTTTCTCTCTCTTTTCTCTGTGCCTTTCCTATGCTGCTCACATCTCCTTTGGGAGCTTTTAATAGAGGGACACAGGAGAGGAGATGTCATTAGAACTGTTTGCGTGATTAGTTTGTGACTCAAGACACTGAGTTTGTAGTTCGAGTGTATATTTGCTTGTGCATTTGGTGTGTTTGTACATGCAGTACATTGTGAGTGCGTGTTTGTTTCTGTGTGTGTACAAAGAAGTTACCATCTTTATTTTCATTTTGTATGCTGTCAGTGTTGTATATTGTTGTGTGTGAATGTGTGTATGATTGATCCGTGTGTAGTGCAATTGCAGTGTGTATGTGTGTTTTGTGTGTCTCTGTATATGTGTGTGTGTGTGTGTGTGTGTGTGTGCGTGTGTGATCTATGTGTGAGAGAGTGCTTGTAGGCATAAGGCAGCCCTGCTGTGGAATCCTCCAGAGTGCTTTTTAAAGGGGGCAAACTCCACCCCTTTCACCCCCGCTAAGGTCTCCATTGAGACCCATTTCACATTACGTCTGCGACTTTTCTCTTTAAGATGTGGGAAATCATCTTGGTTACAGGGAATATGAATTATGAACACTTCCCAATCCCGCACTAATCGCTTTTTTCATCTTGCCTTTCTTCCGCTCCTCCTCATTGGAGTAAGACCTTGGAAAATAACACTGGGAGCGGCTGGGGATTGTAGTTAAATGAAGTGTATCAGACACCTCCGCCTGATGGCTGACCTTGTCGACCTTTTCATCATTTTTTCTTTTGAGCCCTATAAACTCTGTCAAAAAAGGGCTGCAGGTAGAGAGAGAGAGAGAGAGAGAGAGAGAGAATGTGATTGGATTGGAGTGGTGTGGAGAAAAGGACAAGAATAGAGGCCTATCCATGGTGTTCAATAGGTAAGAGGTATTAGAGCTAAAATGGCAGAAGGGAGAAACAGAGTCTGAAAAAAATGACCATTCCCTCTCAGCTCTGAAGCCTCCTCGGTTGTTTTGATTTCGCTAACATTGTCCAACCTCTGCAGAGTGACACAGTGTAACCCTACCCACTGCCTGGCCATCTGGAAAAAAAACGCTGCGAGAGGTGCTGGTTGGCCTGAAATGGCCGGTAAAGCATCCTGCTGCCCTGCAGGTCCAGCTCTCTCCCAGACTGTGCTGTCCAGCTCAGGGCTTGTGCCACTGCATGGAAAAAGTGCTAAATTTAGCCTGGCCCTGTGTCGGCGCAGACCATTTGTTTCAGTACGCTGGGCGCAAGGATTTGTATGTTAAAACACGCTTCTATGTTAATGATCTGAAGGCATCGGTAGTGTGAGTGTGCCCAGCCTGTTACACACACACACACACACACACACACACACACACACACACACACACACACACACACACACACACACAGAGAAAAGACATCCTTTGCATGTTGTACAGAAACAGTGCGTGTTTGTGTGTGTGTGTCTGTCTGTGTGTGTGTCTGTGTGTCTGCATGTGTGTCTGCATGTCTGCACCCTGTTCCAGCTGATATCTGTTAGAGCTGCCAATGCACTGAGATTTCACAGAGGCTTCCTCTGCATGTTCTGGTTAGTTTACGGCTCACTTTCAGACATGGCCCCCACCCCACCCCCACCACCACACACACACACACACACACACACACACTCACACACACTCACACTCGCCTTCCCACACTCGGCCCTGGGTAATACAATCCACCCTTTGGTGTCACAGTCAGTTTGCCTTGCTCTTTCTCCGGCACTTGAGATAGAGAAGGCCTGGCGGCAGCACCTGGGTGGAGAGTGTGGCGTGGTGTGGTGTGGTGTGGTGTGGTGTGGCTGGTGCGGTTGGTGTGGCGTGGCGTGGCGTGGCGTGGTGTGGCGTGGCGTGGTGTGGCTGGTGCGGTTGGTGTGGAGTGGTGCAGGGCCTCCCTGCAGTGGCGTGTGTCACGTAAACCAGTGCCCCCAGCAGCTCCACGCAGCCTGTCAGTGCAGCATATGGCTTTTCATCCAATCAGCACTTCTGGCTCCTCCGATCCCTAATCTGCTGATGTGGCTGCTAGTTGAACTGTTGAACTTGATGTGAGGCTCCCGGGTTTCTTTAACCTTGGCTGGTCTTGGGATTGTGTTTTTTTCAAAACACGCACTCTCACACACACTCACACACACACTCACACACACACACACACACACACACACACACACACACACACACACACACACACACACACACACACTCACTCACTCTCTCTTTCTCTCTCTCTCCATCTATCTATCTATCAGTCTTTCTCTCACACACGCACACACTCTCTCTCTGTCTCTGACACACATACACACACACACACACACTCATTCTCTCTCATTCTGTCTGTCTCTTTCTCTTTTTCTTTGTCTCTAATACACACACACACACACACACACACACACACACACATATACACACACACTCACTACACATACACACACACACACTCTCTCTCTCTCTCTTTCTCTCATTCTGTCTGTCTCTTTTTCTTTGTCTGTAATACATACACACACACACACAACAAATCCACAGAGTCACAGCTCCATATGGGCGTCCTCTCCCCTCCTCTTGTCGCTGCGTCTGTGACGTGTGACTTTATCGTCCCCTGGGCCACACAGCGTCATCTTCACTATCTTTGTTATCATTCAAAAGCTTTTAAGCTCTAGCGCTGTCCACCTACATGACCGGCTCTCCCTTAGCATTCTCTCTCTCTCTCTCTCTCTCTGCGTGTGTGATGTGGAGTGACCACTATTGACAGGGACCACCACCACAATTTGAGTTTGACATTGAGGTGATTGTGCTCTCGTCTCTGGCCCTGTATGGATGGCAGAGTGGCACAGCAGGCTGAAAATAGCTCTGTCATGGCCCAGAGGAGATGACCAGAGACCCCGGAGAATAGGACATTTGTCTATATAAGGACCGAGCCAGCCACCATGGGAGATGAACATCCGTTATGCTGTAGTGACGAAGATATGGTGTGTGTGTGTGTGTGTGTGTGTGTGTGTGTGTGTGTGTGTGTGAATTACATTACCTTTCCAGTCTGAGTATATTATGAATGTCTTTCAGCATCACCACATCTTCATGCCCTATAACTGCTCTTCCTTTTGTCCTCCATGTTTCACTCTCTTCCTCTCAGTTCTGAGAGAGATCCAGCAAGTCTGCCAGCCTATCTGCCCCCATGTGCTCTTCCTATTTTGCTTTCATTCATCTCTGCAGGAGACACTTTACAGATAGAGCCGTGGAGAAAAAAAACACCGCCCTTATTAATGAATGTGCAGGAAGCTTGAGAGAGCAGTTTTCTTCTGCACCTGCAATAAAGCATGTGGGTCGTGCCATCCGAGAGACAACTCTGGGCATGACGCACAGCTCAAATGAATGCTTTGTTTGGATTTTCTCTTGCCTTTTGTCTCTGGCAATAGTACAAGGGTTGTTCAGATACCACTGCCCTGATTAGATAGCAAGAGAAAGCGCTCCTGGTTCCCTGAATTGTTATTTACCGACGCACGTTGGCTCTCCTCTGTTCTCCTGCATGGGTATGGGGTATGGCCTGAGGCAGGCTGGCAAGATGTGCAGACAGGTAGATAGTCATGGCTGGCTCCTTCTGGTTGTCAGAACTCATTCCCTCACTGTAGTGTGGTTTAGGGGAGACGAGTGGGTTGCAGTGTTTCTTTAGAAATGAGGCAATGTGTTCAACTCCGGGCTGTTGACAGGAAGTAGGAAGTATTTGTCTTTTTTTTTGCCAAACGCTCAGCAGCTTGACTAATGTCGGACTCGCCCACCTCCACAGCAAGTTTTGAAGCGGCACACTGCAGTAGAGCGTTCCCCCCCTCGTATTCTTTTTTTTTTTCCTTCTGCAGTGAAAAGTGATATTGGGGGAATCTCGAGCACTGCCATGCCGGGAGGCAAGCCAACCAAACTGGCACCGCGCTCTACTGGAGCATGCCCGGAGCTCTGGCCTCTAATCTCCAACGTGTATGAAGACAAACAGTGCAGCTCCACCTGAGAGCGGGGTCTTTAGGGACCATTAATGATGCATTTTACTGGGCCAGACTCAGCAGTGCCGGGCCGTGCCCTTCAGCACGCTCCTGCCACCGCCACCGCCGCTGCTGCTGCTCTCGTCCTCCAAGATATTATTTTACAACTGCATTGTCTTTAGTTTTGCTGAGAAGGGCAGAAAAATGGCGTGCAACAGCCGGCAGGAAAAACAAGCTGGCATCATCCAGTCTCTCCCCTTTTGATTGGCCCTTTTTCCATTAGCACAGCTCCATATTCCACAGAATGTTCTCATTGCGTCTGATGGCCTATCTCACCATGACATCTGCACAATCAGGGCCATTTCCATTTTTGGCCAGTTTGAATGCTCCGCAATTCGTTACTCTGTTTAGTTTGAGTGGGTGGCCATATTTATATTCAAATTCTAGAACTGTTTTAAGGTATTGGCAGGAATATTACTGGTCTTAAGCAGGTGAGGCAAGCAAAATGTAACATCAGTTTCTTATACTTTTCAAATTCAAAGAGCCATAAAGTGAAAATGTAAAGCTTTTGGTCACACATAGCTACATAGTTATAGTAGTAACTCCTCTCGTCCTCTCCAGTGGTCTATTTCAGGCTAGAGAAACTGCAGGATACAATTTGCCACAACAGATTCTCCATAGGCAACAAGCGCTTTAAGTGGGATGAACAAGTATCGAGACAGAAAAATCAATTGCCATGGTAGAGGGACTGGGAGGCATGAACCACTCTCCACTAAACCTGACCATCTGAAAAAAAGACATGCACCATGCTTGTGTGCTGTAAAGTGAGAGTAGACATTACGCAGATATATAAACATACGGTAATGCCTGGTTATGGAGCTACAGCTCTGTGTCTGCCTTTACCGTAGAGATGAACAGCTTAAACCAGTCATTGTCAAAATGTAGTCCACAGTAAAAAACAAAAAAAGATGGTGTTGAGGCAAATCACAGAGGTGAGTTCTCTTCTGTAATATCCTGCCTCCCGGTGAAGGATGTGACCCTGCAAGAGAGCCAAGCATCATGAAATCTCATGGCAGATTCAGGGCAAGTGTCAGTTGTTTTGATTATACTGTGTTATATCCATCCATTCAGGCAGGGGAGTGCAATACGAGAAAATGTATTTGAACCGGCGCTCCAGCGAGGACCCAAGACATAAATGATAGAGATGAATGTGGAGGAGAGGGGGGAAAGAAACACAAACACGGCTGCCGAGGAAAAGCAGGAGAAGATGTCAAGCTGTGGATGTCTTTGGGGTTCAATGAATAGATTTCGTTTTTTAATGTCTGCTTTTATAATCATTAAAAATGAATGCGCAGACTTTGAAATGAAAGTGTCAAGAGACACCTGCATGGTGTGAGGTCTGGCTACCAGGTGATGCATAATTGGCATAGAAAGGTTGCCGCGCTCTTTGAACAGCCAATTTTGCAGTGCTTCTGGTCTCCTTCAAGTTCCTTCTGAAGATTCAAAGAGAGATTATTCACTATTAGCTCATAATATGAATTCTTAATCTCCCCACATCATGTAGCAGTAGAGATGAGAGACGCGATAAACAAACCATTGACATCAGTAACCAAATACAAACGCTACAGCACAGTTCGTAGTGCTTAATCAGTGTCATTGGTGCTCTAACTGAATGACATAAACTACAGACAGTGTCAGCACTAGTTGTGTATACAGTGAGTGAAGTGTAAGAGGTGAGACACCTTTTCCATTCTTATCACATAAATGTATGCTCTTGTCTGAGGAGTCGTGTTGATGGATTATCCTGAGCAGGCCTCATATTCACACAAAAAAGAGGGAGTACACGTCCTCTCTTTGGCAGATATTAATTGCGGTCTTTTTGTTGCTTCCATGAATCATTCCTTTGCAGGATTATTTCAGTGGTTTCAGAGAGGATCATTGGTGATTCAGATCTTGTGGCGTGGAGCCGTTTTCTTTTCTTTTTTTTTTTTTTTTTTTTTCTCGCCATTTTTTCCCTGTCGTGCATATCGTTTAAAGAAGCCCATTTTCTTGGTTGCTTTTTTCAGGCGAAGCCAATGATGCTCGGAATACCGAGAGGCGCGTGGCTCTGTCTCTCTGCCTGTGCTAAATGTCACGCCAAATTATCATGCATCAATAGTTTAATTGCTCTTATTGTACAAATGTGATGGTGTTTTTAATCTTGTGGATGCAGCGAAAAGCGAAGTGTAAATAACACTTATGATAACAATGGACTTTGGTTTTCTTCTCAGGGAAGGCACATTGAAAGTGGGGTTTTCAGCTTTATTGTTATGCAGAGGGAATTTCTGGCACCAGTCATGCACAGAACTTTTTTGTTACTATACCAGCTTTTTATTTTGCTCAAGGTCTCATCTCTTGCTTGCTCTCTCTCTCTCTCTCTCTCTCTCTCTCTCTCTTTCTCTCTCTCTTTCTCTCTCTCTCTCTCTCTGTCACCTTCAGGTTGTTTTTGTAATTAGTATTCCTCATCATAGGTATGGCCCTTGGAAGGGAACCAAGCGCCCCTCACCCTTCATTAGCGAGGTCACTTCCTGGAGTGGGCGTCAGTGACATTAGCCTCACAGGGAGTCAGACGGGACGGCTTATGAAGTGTAATAACATGTCAGTGAGCCGGCAGACCCATCTGGGAGGGCTCTCTCACTCTCTCTCTCTCTCTCTCTCTCTAGTTTTTTTTCCTCTCTCAGCTTTGGTTTGTTATTCCTGGCACTGCCCTGGCCTGCTCAGGCCGAGACACGGGAGGCTAGGAGATGGCGAGGCGATGGCGAGGCGAGCGCTGAGGGCATCCTCTGAAGTGCTTGCTTGTGCGTTGTCCTCAGCACCACGCGTGTGCCCATGCCCGGCTCCTGTCAGTGCTCCGGCATGAGTGGCAGTTGGTGGGGTGATGAATGCTGAGCGGGGTGTGAATTTATCTCGTCGAGTGGGAAGAGAGTGGAAGCAATTCTCATTGTTCACTCTGTTTTAATATACCTGAGCTGTCCTCGTTTTTTTTTTACTGCCCCACTCTCTTCACTATGTTGGCTTTACCCTAATTGTGCCATTTTTCTTCTTAAAGAGAACAGCTCAACTAAACCATGCAGAAAGGGTCTTGGCAGAACAGCCCCAATTGAGCCAAGGGAACACAACCTTCTGTATTGCCAAATGGAGTATGGTGATTGTTTTAGGATTGTTCTACTCTTACACCCCCCCCATCCCCACCCCTGTTTCCCTGAAAGAAAGGGGAAATGAAATTGTAATATTTTAAATTGGTTGTTAGAGGTTGTTAGTGGGCTTTCACGTGTGTTAACGTGCTCCAAGTATTGGACTGCAGAGTGAGGTTTTTTGGTAATGAATGAAATGTAGTCGTGGGCTGGAGGTGGGGGGGGGGTAAGTGATTGTTATTACTCTGAAGCTGTAGAGGGTAACAAAAAAATCTATTACTTTTTTCCTCCCCCCTCCCCCCTCTAAATGAAGCTTGATTAAAGTGTTAAGTAGAGAATTGTCCCAAAAGGTACCCTTCTTGTCACTGTGGAAACGATGCTGTGTGGAGCTCTATGGGCAATCTGCCGTGGCCCCTTTTCATCTGATTTGCATGCTAGAGAGAATTAGGTAATTGGCATTTATGCAGAACAAAAGAGGATCTGCTCGCTGGAAAAAAAGAGAAAAAAAGGGGGAGCAAGAGAGTGAGAGATGGAGTGAGAGAAGCAAATGTGTTCAGGTTGTGTCTGGGCTTTTTTAGTGTTGCCGTGTGTGTGTGTGTGTGTGTGTGTTTTCATTAGGTTGGGTCTCCTTGGAAGGCAAAAGAAAAGGAGACCCACAGAAAGATCTGTGCTAGTATTACTGGTTAGCAAGCAGCAGGTCACCCTTTTGAAACGTGACATGGCCTAGCCCTCAGGATGACAATAACCACTTAATTAATGTTGACATTACTTGACATGCAGCAATATGCAGTTACAGAGTACATGGAACATATTTGCTCCAAATATCTTGCTCCTGTCACACCCTCTTCTTAGTACGATTATTACTGATCAGTAATCCAAGTTGATGGAAAAGAGGAGCTTTGTTACTAGTTAATAGGAGCCCATTAGCCATGTTGGTTGTGGCGGGGAGAAGGGAGTGAGTAGGGCTATGGTGCCGCACTCAGAACTCCACTCCAACTGGGTTTGAACAAGCCTTATCTGGCTAAGGCAGCACGCCGCGGCTGTTTACAGTGTAAACCTATCGGCCTGCTTGTTTTTGTGGAGCCGTTTTATTAATTAGCACAGAGACCGAAACTGTTTGAGCTCAAATATTTCTCAAAGTCAATTTATTTTTGCAGCTGATATCACCGGGAGACAGATGTGAAATCTGAGGCCGCGCAGCATTTGAGCTTGTTCCCTTTTTCCTTTGTGATGGGTGGCTTGGTGCTGGTGCTGGTGCCAGGGGTGGGACTGGGTGTTTGGGGGCCAGCGAGGAGAACTTAAGTGAGAAAAGGGGAGAGTCTGCTGTGTTTTCATGCCGGTGCAGGAATGGCTTTCACAAAGCTCTGTGCTAAATTTTTTGATCACCGTCTCATGGATAAAGTGCAGTTGCTATAGACATTTGTCTTTGATTAGCCTCAACAAGTAATTGTACGTGAAAGGTTTTCTTCAGATTAGAGGAGAAAACGTAAATCAGTTGTGCGTGCATCTTGCAGGTACATGCCACCAGTCGCTGTTTGCTTGCAGAGATGCTTCTTTGAGGCTGCGGAGGATCCTTTTTAAATTCAACACTTAGCCAAATCAAATCTTTCAGTGAGCACTGGAGATGCTGGCTACTCTTAGCAGGATTAACAGGCAGCACGGCCAGGTTAGGCTAACGCTTTTTACAGCAGAAGAGGGAGGAGGGGGCTCATTCTCTTGGGACACATGATAATGTAGTGAACATGGGCCCATGAGTATCTCCCCAGATGCACACATATTCATTCATACACACACACAAACACAGCCCATGTTGTTATTTGACCCATTAACAGAATTGTACATGAAAAGGACTAAGACAAGAAAGGCATCTGCAGGCACCACAGCAGGTTTGTTGAGCTCCCATACAGTACATTGGAGAAGAGAAAGTGCTCTGGTGCTGGTGATCACCGTTGTCATGGACTGGTGATCTATGTCAGGAGAGTAAGGGACGGCAGTAAGGGAGTGAGTGTGAGTGTTTTGAGAGAGGCAGCTAGTGAGTGTGTGACTTGGAGAAAACGTTGCGCCGAAAGCTCTCCCTGCAGTGGCAGTAATCGGTCACACTTGTGTGCACAGGCTAGCATGCTGTTTGTGCACAGTTTTCTGGTCTGGGCTGAGTTAGCATAGGATCCTCTGCAGCACACAGGAAACCAGAGCTCTCTCTGACCACATGTGTGTGTTTCTGTTTCACCTTCAGGGAAGACAAGCCCACAGACTTAATAAGGATATGGGTTGTCCGTTGGCTCTCTCTGAATAGTTACCTCCTTATGAGACGTGGGTGACCAGCCCTTCTGTGTGTGTGTGTGTTTTTAGTGATGTTTGCTGTAATGCTGCATGTGGTTCCCTTTAGATAGCTACAGAGAATGATGTCTTCAGCAGTGCAGTGTAGCAGAGACATAACTCAAATCCCACTGTTGTATTGATCAGGCAGTCTGTCTAGGCTTGAAAGCAGCATTTCTGTAACAGTGGTGCTTTTAATTGCTCAGTGGTTCCTGGCACTGCAAACCAAAAGAAAATGTTGGAATGCAGTAATTATCCAAAAAGGGGATTGAGACTGTACAAGACTTTTGACCTAACCCAGAGGAAAAAAAGACTGGCAGAAGCTTATTTATCTGATCATTTCATCCTTGTTATCCAGCATAGAACAGGAAGAGCGCACCGATGTAGTGAGAGTTTGGACAGCTAGGCATCTTCAGCATTAGAGTTCAAGGTTTCTAGTCTTTTGGATATTCATAGTCATTTAAAGATCTCATCACTAGAGTTGTTATCACAATTGCAAGTAGTTCGTCTTCACTTGAGGTTTACTTGACCTACACTATCCAGATAGATGTACATGGTGGTGGTATTTTCCCTACAGTGCAGCACTGAAATTAGTTGAAATCTTGTAGGGATTTACTTACATTGATGTGACTTGAGAATTTTAGCCCATAGCATAGTCCGTCTGTTGATGTGCAGGTCATTAATTTGTTATTTTCTAAAACAGTCCCTGCCCTGTTTGTATGTTGCGTACTCTTTGTTTACTGTGAAGTAATAGTAATTATGGGCCTGTGAAACCCGCCATGTTCTCTTAAGAGCCTTTACACACATTTTCCTTGACAGTAATCCCTTTGCTCCTTGGCTAGTGAATTTCTCTGGCTTTCTGGAGGTCTCAGTGCAGTGCATGGGGAAGGTTAATACTTCTCATCAATAGGGATTATGGAACTGCTGAATCTCTCAGCCAAATGGCCGGAGCTTCAGCACATCGGAGTGTAACGACTCCTGTTGGGGAAGGAAAAGACGGTGGAGAAGCAGAAAGACGGCTTTTATCTGTCGCAGTGTGTGTGTGTGTGTGTGTGTGTGTGTGTGTGTGTGTGTGTGTGTGTGTGTTTGAGTCAGTATCAGAGCCTCCTTGCTCAGGCTCAGGCAATTGCTAATACACGGGCTTAATGTCATTGAGTAGAAAAGCAGAGGAGTTTCTCAAATGTTCAGCTCATATCTACACATAGAATTGTTGTGAGAGAGTTTCATGGTGCATGTGTCAATGAGCACAATGGGAAATATTGTTCTGTGTGTGGAAAAGGATAACTCCACTTCGCCTTCCATCACTGAGTGGTCCTGAACATTTCTACTTCCCTGTGTGTGTGTGTGTGTGTGTTGTGTGTGTATGTGGGAGAGAGAGAGAGAAAAAAATAACATTGCTACCACTTTCTTTTAGTGTTGGAACACATCATTATGTACTATTTTACAACCCAGTGATTCTAACTTAACAGAAAGATATTGCTCTTGCTTTTGGAATTCTGCCAAAATACAGATAAATCAGATGGATGTTGAAAGAAAATAAGATATTCTTTATTTCCCAACACACACATCCTAATACACACACACACACACACATTGGTGGATGCTTTCAGACCAGTAACGAGAAACACTAGAGTTGTCAAGTAAACGATAGCTCCGTTACAGAAATCCCATGAGCCTGTCTCAGTCCTTTAAAGAGTCCTTGTAGAGTTATTTTTTTGACATTGCTTGCTTCATGCCCTTTTATTAACCTTTAATGGTGTAGTCAGACAGAGCAGCGGCATCAAGAGCGTTGTAGTAAATGGGTAATAAATACCAGCTGTACAGTAGCTCAAACTGAAGCGAGTTGGTCAACCAAGTAAAATAAGTGGATCTGCGGCAGATTGAACATTTGCTCACATCTCATCCGTCAAGTGTTCCATGGTGTGTTCTCCGGGTTTCGCACGACTGAGCTCTTAGCCATTAATTAGCTGTGATGTTTAGACGGGTTTCCTCAGCTCTCCAAATCAGAGGAAATATCAGATGAAGTGGACTGAGACTACAGTTAATGTGCTTAGAACCACACAGTCAGAGCACTTCTGAGCCCACACGCAAAACTTGCATCAACATTAAGCTGAACATACATAGGCCTTTATTGTGTGTTAATTAAACAAAAATGTGTGCTTCTTACTCACATATGCAATGTGTGTGTGTGTGTGTGTGTGTGTGTGTGTGTGTGTGTGTGTGTGTGTGTGTGTGTGTGTGTGTGTGTGTGTGTGTGTGTATCTATCTATCTATTAGAGATGCACCGATATGGAATTTTAGGGCCGATAACGATAACCGATATTTATTGGTTTGTTTTGGCCGATACCGATATGATAACCGATAATATTACTCTTGAAAAAAAATTTTGAAAAGTGATTTGGGGAAAGCATTTAATAAGCATAATTTTATTGCAGTAATTTTACCTACCACCAAATGATGGACAGAACTCATAATAGTCCTCAATAGTACAGCAGTCAACATAACAGTAGCCTAGCCCTACAGTATGTGTGGCTCCTTTAAGTGAACCTGACGTCAGTGAATTGCGAGTGAGTGGCTAGAGAGTTTGAATCGTTTTCATTTAGGACTAAACACTCATAAATAGCTCTGCTGGGAATAAGCTACAGTATAGCGACCAAATCAGAGTTTGTGAGGGAAACTTCGGTTTAGTTTCAACTGCGGGTAACTGAATAAAGCTGCAACTCCTTAGACTGTATCTTATGTCCGTCTACTCTGTTGCGCACAACCTGCTGCAGCAGAAATGAAAGGGGTTATAGCCCCGAAGGTTTTAATAACTTATGATGATGACCTGTCTGGAACTGAAGCAGGAATGGTTAGCATATTTCTAGGTAAAGCTAGCCAACCCAAGCTAACCCAAGCTAAAGTAATGCAAATATAATACTAAAACACAACTTAGAACTAGGCCTACTTATGTACTCGTCCCACTAACGAGTTTGTTTATTTGTTTCCCCGACCAGTGCGGTAAAGTGCAAACACATCAGCACAAGACGACTCTAGATAGGGCTGAGCTCCGCTCTGGTAAGGTTAAATGGCAGATCATTCACGAGAGGATTTTGAGATGCACAGATTCCCAAATGAACACATATCCACAGATTTTGTTAGAGTGGTGAAATACATTCACACCGCTGACATTATATTGAGGAAAAAGTATAGCCAACCAAGCTCAAGTAGCTCAGTGTAGCCAGCCGGACCTTCACGTAGGCCCTAAATTAGGACTTAATATCGGGTACAAATTATCGGCCAGAATTCTGTTATCGGACCGATAATAATATTTTCATTTTTTCACTTATCGGCCAAAAATATATCGGCCGCCGATATATCGTGCATCCCTACTATCTATCTATCTATCTATCTATCTATCTATCTATCTATCTGATATACAGATTCACAGATGCACTGAATACTAAATTAATTTAGACACAAAAGTGATGCAGTTGGTCAGCACACAGTGTATTAGTGAAACAGCATTGTGGTTTTGTTCCTTCTCTTGAGCATGTATAGGTGAAAGTGTAAACATCATTATCATTATGAGTTTCTGTAGCTGAAGATACTGCTTTCACTTTGGCTGTGCAAAACAGTAGTGGATGTATTGGAGAGAAAAGAGAGCAGGTAAATAAGATGATATTACTGCCATACATCACAAGGGCAGGAACAGCACTAGCAGTTCTTTGTACTAGAGGCCCTACAATGAGTGCCAGACCGTCCTGCACCATTCCTGGTAAAAGGATTGAACATTTATGATGTAATCCAGTGCAGAATTGGTGGTGACAAATGGTGTTGTTGCTGTGGATGTGGCTCTGAAAGAAGTCGCAGGCTGCCCTCCTCCCTCCCGCCTCCTGGACGCTCCCCTGGCCCCACGTCACAGCCCTGCCTGCGTCCGCCAGCCAGCTGGGTCCTAATTACGGAGCTAGCCAGCCACACAGGCACTTTATCTGCTAGCCACTCTTTTATTGAAAAACAAGATTGTGTTGTTTTTTTGACTCTTCTCTCTCCGTCTCAGATGTGCTGTGGTGTGTTGGTGGCTACACTACCTTAACCCCTCTCCCTGAAACAAAAGAAACCAGCTTTTCAGGAATGAATCAGGCATCAGATAGTATATTAGAAATAGGTTTAGAACTCTTATGTATATGTAGGTTTTTTTTTTTTTTGGTGTGCCGTCACATTTTGCCGCCAGCTGTTTTCATGAGCTATAAGCATGACTTTAAACAGCTGGCCAGTGACAGATGACCCTTGTAGCGTTTTGTCCAGTTCAGAAGGACAGGTGAAGAAGGAGAGTGAGAGGCCTGTGAAATTCACATCCCCACCCACTGGTGCCTGAGTAAGCCGGAGAATACACCTCCATAGAGGTGGGGGCTGGGGTGGGGTGGGGTGGGGTGGGGTGGGTGGGTGGGGGCAAGATGTGGCCACCGCTTGGCTGTGGTTTGAAAATGTCAGGTCTTTTAAAAGTGACAGCTTTGTATATTTGCTCTCTAAATGCCTCCGACTCCTTCAGAAGAGTCCGATTTGTTTGCGGAGCCTCTCTTCACTGCCAGCTCAGATTGAATTGCGAGCGGCATGCTTTTTTCAGTGATTATCTGAGTCTTAGTTTAGACAGTTATGTATGTTTTTTTTTTTCTTTTTTAACCAGTCTGAAGCTGCTCTGCTTTGCTGAAAAGAGCGTCTTAAGAGCCAGCGATCCTGAGCCTTGATAAACTCCTCAACATTCGGCTGATTTAATATTTCAGCAGCCAACAGTCAAGTCCAATATCAATTTTTAGATACCTAAATGGCAGCTGGGGAAAAATATCTGCCAGAAAATGGCAAGGTCTATTGTACTAGCAAAGGAGGGAAATGCAGTCGCTTTTAAAAATGTATACGGCTCCCAGCGTAATAGTGTAAGTAATTTGTTAAGTGCTTATAACTCCCCTCGCTAAAGTTTCCAAGATTTAGCCTGGAGCAAGCACTTAATTAGCATATTAATTTTTCAGAATGGCTTTGAGGAGTGCTTCTCCATTTTTCTATTTCCTTTTTTCTTCTCCCTTAATGTGGAAATATTTCCTCCCTCTTTCTTGTGGACTGTTTATCAGGGTGTGGGGCTTCATTGGAATGCAGGCAGCAGCAGCGCTGGAGGACAAGCTCTGGCGCAAGCATCTCTGGGGCCTCATAAGGAACCGGCAGCTCGCTCCCATCAATCTTCATAAGCGCACAATCATCTATTGACTATGGGTTCCAGTGTGAGGCACACCTGATCATTAAGAATAGAAGGGCAAAATGTGGCCTATTGGCTCAGTTTATCAGAGGACACTAAAGACTGTGGTGTTAAACCATACATGGTGGTAAAAACTACGCCGAGTCCCGTCAGGTTGGGCTTTGTGTGTTTTAGTCATGACTAGTAGAAATATTGTTAAAGAGGTTTTGAGTCTGTAGATGCAGTTTGTATTATCAGGTAGTATAAGGTATGACCTTACTGTATTAATGCATCCCAACGCTGCAAGTTAGGTTGAGCTAAGTGGTAGTCACAGCACCATAGGGTTGATCCAGGATTTGCTTACTAGGCCTTTGTAAGGGACAACCTTGTTGAGTATTATGATGGCATCATATCAGACCCTAAATTCCTTGATTTGTAGATATTACACAGTGTCACTGATGAGGGTTGATGCATCTCCATGCAAAGATCTTGTATGTGATCTATGGAGAAAATACGGGTCATAAGATTGTTGTCACTTCCACTTGACCCTAACAGGGAGAATAGGAGAGCCCCACTCCTGAATTGCAGTGTAACTGAAATTTTACCATCAGGAGGAGAAGGAAATGTAACCGAATAAGCTAGTGGGTTTCAGGCAGAAGCCTCCCAAGGGACAGACTGGATCAGTGGCCCATATTGAAGGGATTGTTTAGAAAAGCATTGATTCATCCACTTCTGCCCCCACACACTCACATGCTCCCCTCCTTGCGTTCTCATTTCTGGGCACTGTGGGTGCGTGGCGTGCCTTGAACTAGCTTGCAGTGACTTTAACTAAAAGCGATTCTTTTTAACCACTGCGCCATGGGAAGGTCATTGCAATCATGCACATACCACAAACGTGTTCTAACCAGCCAAGCCGTGTTGTGCGCTGGCGACTGCCCTCATCCCATACCTGTGCGCCTGCTCTGGGTCTGCCGGTGGCTCCACTCAGTAGACGGATGGGCATCCATAAAAGGCAGACTGTGCCATTGTGTGTGCCGGCGCCTCATTCACCTGCTTCTGGAGGCCTGGGTATAAAGGCCCCCCCTTCCCACCGGCTTCTCCCGGCTGCCTTTTATCTGGCCGTCCTTGTGGAGCCGTGTGGCTTGTAATCTAAGCAAGCGACAGCTCCAGCCCCAGCCTTGTCACTGGGTATTTGCGGTAAGCATCTTTTCTTCTGCTCAGCTGCTCAGTGTAATTGTATTGTGGTTATCAATTAGGCCGACCTCTATTTATACACCCTAGAGCTGAGATTGTACCAGATCTCGTAAGAGACTGAGGTTGCAAGGTTTTTTTTTTTTTACCCCTTTGTTCACTTAAATTTTTTACTGTAATGTCAGAATGGGTTTTTTAGAATGTGTTTTCCAGGATGGACATTGCCTGAGTGCTTTGCATCTTCACTGATGTGTAAAGGGGCCGCGGTGCTCGGTGGAAAGCTTTCACTTCATGCTGCCAGACAGGTCTGAAATCAGGCACAGCAGTCGATGCTGTCGGGATTACTTTAGCTCTCTGTAGCTTGTTGCGCACTTCCTGGTGGAACCAAGAGGACAAATGATCTAGAGGTGCTTAAGAGTGCCCTTTGACTGACTGACGTCGGGCTTGGCCAATAATCTAAGATCACTGATCGTCTACTCGCGTAACATCGTGGACACCTAGCTCCCGATTGATGTTGACGCTAAGGTGGTACAGACCTCCTCTTTTGACACGCCGATGCCTTTAAACAACACACACACACACACACACACACACACACACATACACACAGACAGAGCCATGCAGTGTACACACACTCTCTCTACCCTGTGCCAGAGTGAGGCGATGCTGGCAGTGGCCGGTCCATCCGCTGCTATCCAGAGACTCAGCACATGTCACTAATCAGCTCATGGAGCCTCTCAGTCAAACGCTGCCATGCCTGTCAATCAGGGTTAGCAGGCAGCCTCAGTGGCGCGCCGCGCTGTGCTGTGCTGTGCTGCGCTGTGCTCCGCTCCCTATCCAGCCTGCCGCATGGCAACCACTCCTATTAAAATTCCGCTGTGCAAATTGTGTACAAATTGGAGCTCGGCTGCTATATTTAGCAGCCTGGAAATGGAGTGTGGCAAGTGGCACTGGATTCTGTCACTCAAGTGCCGAGCACACACACTTGGTATTAGCCAAAGTTGATTTCTTACTCTTGTTCCCCTTGTGTGGAGGAGAGGCAGGGACACACAGAGCTGATGCTGCTGCTTGGCATGCCGAGGCTTGCTGCAGCGGAGGGAGTTAGTTAACCCCGGCCCTTTGAGGAGAGGAGGCGGAAGCCATAAGCACTGAGACAACAATCAGCCCTGGGTGTGTGATTGAGTTGATGGAAATAGGGGTGTAAGTGTACACACACTCACACTCACACTTACACACACACACACACACAGGCATACACATGCAGAGCTTCATTATCTCTGACTTTAATCAGAGACATCCAGCCATGAAAACAGTGCGCAAGTAGGAAGCTGATTTAAAAGCGGAATAAAGAAAAAAGACTAAACAAAAACAATCACTAGATCAGAAGTGTGTAAATAAATATATAATGGTATTAGCGGGCTTGTCAAAGCATGAAAGGGACTCTTGGGACAAGGACTGACAGCAGCCAACTGTAATCAGTGGAGAGTACATCGCACTACTCACGCTAATCAGCACAGGCAAATCAATGGAAATATGCTCAGGCCACTTTAGCGCATCCTTAGCAACTTGGACAACAGAGGAACCAGAGAGATACGACAGGGCCAACAGGTGTCTCAGACCAAGGTGTCCAAGTCATTCTCCATTAAACTCTGAATAACCCCAGTCTCTGTCAAGCTGTCAGGATAAACCACCCCACCCCCAAATGGTGGGATAACTTGATTTTTTGTGTGTGTGTGTGTGTTAGTGTGTGTGTGTGTGTGTGTGTGTGTGTGTGTGTGTGTGTGTGTGTGTGTGTGTGTGTGTGTGTGTGTCTACAATTGTATTGCCATCTGATAAGCATCCCTGTTTCAGGGCATGGTACATCTAATGAAAGATCTTAATTAGATCTGTTTGTGCCCAAAGGAGTGGCCATCTAATATTAAAGTGTCCCTCCTATCACATTCCTTCAATTTAAGCTCCAGGACATTTCTCCTGCTATTATTTTATGTTTTCAGTGCTTTTGATAGAATGTGGATTTAATAACTGCCTGGTGCCTTTTGCACTGAACAAGTAGACTCGTATGCTCTGGGGCTAAGCTCAGACTGCAATTCTGATTTCGTTTTCAAATTTGATCTTTAGGACTAACTAGCCACACTATTATTTTGCAATAGATCTCATCAGTATAGTGTGTTCAGATGGGCCCTGGGTTAATTTCCAAATCCACTGACATTGGTTTAGTAATAACATTGACATTTTAGTGCTGTCTAGCTGGATGAAAGCAGCGCAGCAACTGGACAGAGGAGAACTGGCAGTGTGAACATTTAGTGTTTATGGATCCCATTAATACATTTGCAATTTCTAAGAAGATTCTGTTCTGTTCTTTTGCACTTCAGATTTTATTGCGAACAGAAACTGAACCATTTTATGTTACTGTGGTGGAGTCTTTTATATCGTGTGTTTGAAAATGCGGTAGTCATAGAATATCCTTGATAGCCCTCTGCTCAACAATAAAACTCCTGCTGAGTCCATATTCCTAGATTGTCATGGCATGTTAGAGTATATTATATGATGGCAGGGCTAGCAGATGGATGAGTCTTTTATGAAAGACTGTAGCATTGCCAGGCTCAGCATACAACAGAGATGATTTGATATGTGACTATCCATGCACATGCTCGGTTTGTTTATGTTGATATTTATGCTTCATCACTGCCACCCGTGAGCCGTGGCCCGAGGCTAAATTCTATGTGTGTGTGTGTGTGTGTGCATGTGTTTATCTATTTAAGGATAGTGAGATTAAGACATCCAACTGCCTTTATCCAAAGAAGTGTGAGGAGAAACAGAGGAGCTCTAGCTGGCTTTCTTCAGCTCTATCACGCAGGGAGTTCATAGCTCACAGTCACACTGCTCCCATTTTGCTGAGAACAAGAGAAGGAGAAACACAGCACCTGCTTCATGACAAAACAAGGTTTTGCAGGCACCTTGGCATCTGATTTCTATTTGTTCCTTGCGCCTCCTTACAAAGCTCCCCCAAAATGCACCTGTTTTAGTTTGCATTGGTACCGCTATTTTACCACCATCTCACAGCTCAAACTATTCAGAGGAACGTCCACCCCAGTTGTGTGGAGTATCTCTCCCCTGCAGGCTGACAGCTGACATTCTGTCAGAGGAGAGGAGAGTAGAGTTGAAGAGAGGAGAGGAGAGTTGAAGAGAGGAGAGGAGAGAGGAGAAGGGAGGAAAGGAGAAGAGAGGAAAGGAGAAGAGAGGAGAAGAGAACAGAGGAGAGGGGAAGAGAGGACAGGAGAGGAGAGGGTGTTTTTAAAAGCGTCTGTAGACCACGAATGATCCAAGCCGCACAGAAAACTGCAGGGCTCTGGACATAGAGAAACACGCCCACACACACACACACACACACACGCATGCATATTCACAAAGATGTGCAAACAGATACACAGTGGATCTATACATATTGCTTTTCTGTCATCACTTAATGCAGTATGCAGGGCTGATTTCTCCATGCTGAATCACATCTCTTGCCCTTGGTCGGAGAAGCATAGTAGTTTGCAATTTTGAAGATCTGACATTAATTCACCTCTTTTAATACATTTGTCCTTTTTCTCTCTCTCTCTCTCTCTCTCTCTCTCTCTCTCTGTTGATGTGTGCTCACCCCAGCCCCACTGAGGAATTAACAGTTGCCTTAGCGCTCACACACTCTTCTTTCCATTCATTTGTTTGTAACACCTATTACCCAGTAGAGTCAGAACACTGGGGTGCCCCCCACTTCACACACACACACACACACACACACACACACACACACACACACACACACACAGGAACTCTCCGTTCTGACAGATAGGGCTTTTCAAATGTGCACAAACGATGAGAGACTGGTGCATTAAAGTGTGGGTGCTGAATCTGCAAATCCCCAAGCAATAAGAACAGAAGCTGTTTCTCCAGTTGAAGCATGTTATTACAAGACGGGGCGCCTCCATCCATTACCTCCACCTCTCAATCAGTCGGCTCCAGCAGAGTCCCTCAGCGTACTCCCTGATGCATTGGACATTATGGCAGCATTCATCTTGGAATGGCTGCCTGCCGTAAAGCCCTGCCTCTCCCTCACTCTGGCTTTGCTCTCTGCTGCTCAGCCTCTCTCTCTTTCTCTGTCTGTCTCTCTTTCTCTCTCTCTTCTCTTTCTCTCTCTCTCTTTCTCTGTCTGTCTCTCTCTTTCTCTCTCTCTCTCTCCCTGTCTGTCTGTCTCTCTCTCTCTCTCTCTCATTCTCTCTCTCTCTCTCAGACTCTGTCCTCTGCTGGGAAGAGGATGAAGGAGAGACATTATGCATCAGAGAATGTGTGTGATCAAACGTCAAGTTTGAAAGAAAATGCCTATGCCTATACATACATGCATACACACATACATATATGCCTATACCTACATACATAATATGCACATTTAGCCTATGTAGTTGAAATTTCAGTATAATGCAAAATGTTGGTTTTGTTATTATAAATGTGGTACTTGAAATCCATTTAAAATGATAGTTGGCTA
>NC_063203.1:5992143-5999643 GCF_017589495.1 Alosa alosa | reverse complement strand
CCACGACTGGGTCAACACTGAGAAGTCATCAGCCTCTCCCTGGTGGTGGTGGGGATAGAGGTGGGCACTCACTGATCAAACCTCCCTATACTTACTGCCAGTGCAGCAGTACATTTCTCCCTTTTGAGTAAATGGGAAATTTGAATTTTAATGCACTGTTTTGTCTCCATCTCTTTATCAGAGGGAGGTGGTTTGCTTTCCCTGGTGTGAGGCATCACTATGCCAATACTTGTGTGTAGCGGTCTTGGGGTGGAGGATGCGTAATTACTAGTTTGGAAATTGAACATTTGTTGTGATGTTCCTATAATGAAATGTCATGCATTTGTTTTACTATGTAGATGGTGTAGGCTGAGAGAAAGAAAAAGCGAGAGAGGGAGAGAGAGAGAGGGAGAGAGAGAGAGAGCGAGAGAGAGAGAGAGAGGGAGAGGGAGGGAGAGGGAGAGAGAGAGAGGGAGGAGAGAGAGAGAGAGAGGAGGGAGAGAGAGGAGAGAGAGAGGAGAGAGGGAGAGAGAGAGAGAGAGAGAGAGGAGAGAGAGGGAGGGAGAGAGAGAGGGATGAGAGGGAGGGAGGAGAGAGAGAGAGAGGGAGAGGGGAGAGAGAGAGAGAGAGAGAGAGAGAGAGGAGAGAGAGAGAGAGAGAGAGAGAGAGAGAGAGAGAGAGAGGGAGGGAGAGAGAGAGAGAGGGAGATGGTGATAGAGAGAGATTGAAAGAGGGAGAGTGTAAGTGTACAGTATGTGTATCTTATTAATTTAACATACCAGGTGAACTACTAGCATTTAATAGCATTTTATTTATTTGAGGCACTGGCTAACAGACATTGCAGCAGTCTGTCAGCATTTGGTTGAGGTCTTTTCTGCATCAGTGATCACTAACCACCTGCTTTGAAATGCTCGGTCAAACAGGTATATCTTTTAGAGTTAACCTTATTGTATTTTTCACTGACTGTCTTTCCAGTGTCATTCTTTCTTTGAATGCTAAAACTTTCATTTGCCTGTGGGAATTAGAAGCAAATGTTTTGTGGCACCTAAAAATAGCTTTTGGCATGGCGGCCAGATGCACTTAAGTGTCATAAGCGTGGCCTGACCCCTTTCATAATCAACCAGCGTCAGGGGCATTTGGGCAGATCAATTGGCGCCTGCCGTGGCTGCGGTTTCCACCAGGACCAATAGAAGCAGTGAAAATCTCCAGGCTCAGTTCACTCACTGTCATTTTCATATGCACGGTTAGCGTTTGACCTCTGCTTTTACATTGCAATAATGCTGTTTTAGAAAGCTGCTATATGTGTGCCACATGCATAGGAAACACCTATACACACTCTGTAGTCTGTCTTATAATGAAAATGTCTTAGCAGTGAAGGCAGAGGAATACAAATGAATTTAACAAGAAAATGAGTAAAAAGTATTTGGAGGCAGAAATACAAAAATCTTCTTGATTTAAGATTGTTAGGTGAAAGCTTCTCAATTTAAGACCCTTTGGAAAATGACTGCCTATCAGAGATAAAGTGGTCTTACCTCTGCTGCAAATCTCTGACTGATGATTGAAGCCACACTTGATTTGGGATCTTTTCTAGGTACTAAGCCATCCATCTCCTGTTATGGTGTTTGCAGTGTGTTTTACCCCCCCCCCCCCTACACACACACACACACACACACACACACACACACACACACACACACACACACACACTTGAGCTTGCATCATAACTCAATATTCCAAAACATTTTGTGCTTGTTTTTGGTTTCGGCTGCACATCCTACCAACATTATTGCATCATTTGGACTATTCTGTAAACAACCTTTTTGTTGCTTTTTGTTGCTTTTTGTTGCTTTTGCAGTCGGCTGATGAATTTCTACTCAGTTTTCAATTAAAGGTGATGTTTTTTTGCATCAGAACAGACAAAGTCTTGTGCGTATCACCCCATTCTGAAAACAGCGATCGAGTCTGCTTGTAAAATGATCTCTCTAGAACATATTTAGCCTTTGAAGAAAGTCCCAGCACGCCCCAAAGATTCCCCTTTCCACAGCCGTGCACACTGGTGCCTTTAAACTGAGCGAAAATCACTCGTGGTTATAGTCACAGGGAAAAAAAAGCCAAGCTAACTGAACGGGAAGCAAGAGGGGGCAAAAAAGACAAATGATTTAATATTCTCTCTGACCTTTGTTTGCTCTGTGTATTGGCAATGTTTCCGCAAGTCAAGAGGGATGATTTTTAGAACACCCACTTGAGAATAGGAAGTTATAGTGCTTCTTGGCAATGATTTCCATTTTAATTCGGCTGACTGTTTCCAACTGGGCTCTCCCCTCTGCTGCAGGAGACTGGAGCGGAGCACTTTGGGAGGTCTGCTCATGCGCTCGGGGCTGCACTGCAAGCCGCCGCCATTTGTTACACTAACAGATCACTTTCAGCTGCCTATAAAACGGAGTCAAGTATATCAGCATGAATTTCCCAAGTCCCTTGATCATTTCTGAATCACTTTATCAGTGTGAGAAAGCGAGGAGAGCGGCCTTGTAAAGGAGCAGTAACGGGTACCCAGCGTGTTCTCACACGGCGCCACGGACAGGTCTCGCTCACCGTTCGATTAAATAACCCCCAACTGCATTCCTGAAAGTTAATCTAAACTCCTAATCACTATCCTCGCTAATTGCTTTTCCCTTGAACGTCCCCTGAGTGCTAAGATGATTTACTGAGCGGGGTAGGCCGCGCTGGCGGAGCCGTGCCGACTGCCGAGGTTTGCCGCCGTCGGGGCTGTTTCTCGAGGCTGGCCGTCATTAGCGGAGCACTGGCACCTCGCACGACCCGCCGCGCCAGAATAAAGAGTTGGTCAGAGGCCTTTGAAGTCGGGCCCAGTGTGTGTTTGCTTCAGAAGTGGATGTGACCAAAGCTGGACTGCCGTCGAGTGCAGGAAATGATTTGGCTTTTTCAGGATGTCGTCTGGTCGCACAGAGCGGCTTGCAGGCTGGAGGGCTATTACGATATGCTGGAGGGCTACTCAGAGTGGCGCGGCGGGTTTAAAGGAAGGTGATATTGAGGTTTGTTGTGGCTGATATTGAAGTTATTGTGGTCCTCTTAATTCTTTGGATTGATTGGGGATCAAGACCTCGTCTCGGTGAGCTTTTAGTTATGTTTTCAGCTTGGGTTCAGAAAAGCAAATATGACTGCCCTCCGCTGGTGATCTGGCTCTGGTCAGATTTAACCCAGCTGACCCCTCAAAACAGTTCCCCCCGAGGTAAGCCGCGATTGGCCTGATTGCCTTTGAAATGAGTTATTAGGTGGTTAGGTGTTGTTCTTTTTTGCTGGAGGACATCCATGAAACCTTGAACTAGTGTTGAAAGAACGAGAGGTCTTAAGATGATTGAATGTGATTGAAGAGGATTTTCAGGGCCCACTTACAGGGGGAAAATCTCAGGAAGATGGCAAGCTGTAATCCCGAGGCCAGGATTGAGTGAGGAGGAGATGGAGGGGGTGGGGGAGACCGGGCTAAGGTGGGTGGAGGCTGGAGGATGAAATCATTCCTTTTTTCCCTCTCTTTCTTTTCAAATGCCCATATTTGAAGATTTTTGTCAAAATAGGGGATCTGTCAGAGCTTTTTGGCTCCACTCATCTGCCGCAATGAGGCCCTCCGCTATCAGATCACTTTGGCTCGCCACGTTGTGCCAGAAGGAGAGGGGAAGATCGCAATCTTCTGGAGCACTTTGCAGGCATGAAGTGCGCCAATTAAATCCGCCCGGAACTCTATTAGGATTTAAAAGCCACCATTTTGTTATTTTCACTCTGCACACAGAGGCGAGCTTGGCATTTCCTATCCTCCAGCACCACTGTTTACCTGTGGAGACTGTTTTGGAGCCTTCAGGGGGGGAAAAAATGGTCACTCGGGGGGGCAGTTGTGATCTAAAAGATGGAGTCATCTTTTTGAGATCTCGCTCAGAAATAAGCCCTTCCCCGCGTCGGTGCCTGGCAGCAAGTGAAATGGCTGTCCTTTCCTTGCTGCAGTTAGCGCACAGGCAGGCAGCGGGTGACCAATATTCTGCAAAAGCTTCAGAGAGACCTCTGTGCAGACAGAGGGAAAGCGATACAAAAAAGAAAGGAGGAGAGAAGAGGGAAGAGGGAGAGAGAGAAAGCGAGAGAGCTATGAGCGACAGCCTCCTACTAGACATACAGTAATGCTAGCTCAGTGGCCAAAACCATATCATTAGGGTCTTGATTCAGCCTTGAGTGACAGTTTGAGTTTTGTAATAATTTGTAGTTTTTAAACAGAAAATGGAAGTTCTCAATTCTATTCCAACTAAAACGTCCTTTGAATGTTCAACATTGGATTGAAAAATATTTAGAGTGTAATATATTGTTGGCAAAATATTTTTTTTTTATATTTCCTCTAAGTTCTTAGAATTCCTACTGTATATTCAGTATTTATGATAGGTCCTAGTGTAACTCTTCAGCTGTGATGCACCATAATCAAACTGCAGTGAAAGGATGACATCCACTCTCACACGTACACACTTGCTCAGTCATCAAACTGCATATACACCAAACGGAGAGTTAAAAACAGTTCCCCACTGGGATAATAGCATCCCACTCAAAACATTTTGAGAGCTGTCCATAAATGGTCGTTTTTTTCTTTTCTTTTCCTTCCTCCTCACTCCACTGCTTTTCTCTTGTTCTCCCTCTGTCTCTCTCTCTTCCCCCGCTCTCTGGGTTTTTCTCCCTCTTTAATCGCAGGGCTCGTTTTGACTGTTGTTAAGATGCGGTGGTCTAATGAAGCCTCAAAGGTATTGAACATCATATACAATTACCGTGCTTACACAGTGGAGAACCACGCTGCCCAAGCCTCGCTGAGCTTGGCTCCGAGTGGGCCCTCTCTGGGGAGCGCTGTTTGCTGTGGCCCAGATGAGAGGCTCGGGGGTGGGGGAAATCACCTAACATGCTTAATAATTAGGTGGTGGAATAGATCCTGACACATTTTCAGTGTAGCTTGTGGAGGTTCAGTCGTTTTGATTGAGTGCACCACCTTGTATAGATTTATTTTTTGTGATGACAGAAATATTATATGAAGTAAAGTGCAGTGGATGAATTTGCTAGATTCATAAGTATTAACCTGACTTGTCTGGCTTAACTGATTTGACAGGTGACCCGACCCCCCACACCCTTGTTTGAAAACAATAGAAACACAATAAAAGGGAGTAGAAGGCTGTTTAATGTACATGCTATCTCTCTGCAGGTGTGTGTGTGCGTGTGTGTGCGTGTGGACAAAATGTTTTACCACCAAGTGTTTTCCCCTTCTGCCAAGTCAAGTGCACAAGGAAATGGTGAAGGACTCAGTGGGCTGGCACACTAATTAGCTGCAAATGCCACGGTGGCGTTACCTGCTTCTTAATGAACTTTGGCGCCATCCTCCCTCCAGGAGGCCACGAGGTGGTTGAGCAGTGCTGAGACAATATCTGCCATCAGAATGGGCCGCAAGGAGCCGCATGCACAATGAGGCCAGAGGCGTTCCTTCACAGAGACCGTGGCTGCGTTGAGCTGTTGGGCAAGGGCAAGGGCAGGGGCAAGGGCAGGGGCAAGGGCAGGGGCAAGGGCAGGGGCAGGGGCAGGGGCAGGGGCAAGGGCAAGGGCAAGGGCAAACGCATGTTGGCACCACTGAGGTGGTTATGATCTATTGTAGAGTTTGGCTCAGAGGAAAGGGTGTGCGCTCAGTGAGACATAATCTGTCTTATGTTTTCCCTTACTTTTGTTGTTGCATTATTTTATTTTGACCAAGTCTGATTTTATTGTTGAGAGTAGTCATCCATAAGTCCAGTAATGGCATCAGTAAATGCACCCACTGGCCGTTTGCCTTTTATAGTAAAAAAATGGCCGTTAGTGATGCTAATATAACATGCGCTAGAAAGGAAACGTAGCGAATGTGAATCATAAATAATGAATGGGCTTTTTAAGAAAAGAAAAAAAGGCGAACGCCTGAATCTGTTTTAAATAACACCTGGCATTGTTTATGCATGTCCTCCCACTGTCCTCCCTCTATGTGACAGATATAGATTTATAATGAAAGAAATATGACAGAGTTAAAAGGAAATGGGACGTCCTCGGGCTAGGAGCCGCTGTGCTGCAGCCAGGAATAGAGCGGCCGGTGAGCCACTGCGCTGCTGGCTGGAGGCCCAGGTGGAATCTCCTTAGATTCGCCTCACCATATGAAAAGCCATTCACAGGCCATTAATACAAACAGCATTCGTCAAATGATTTGTCTCCGCGTGCGCTCCGACAAGAAAATCAGACCAATTAATGTCATCTTCTTTTGAGGATATCTGTCCATTAGGAGTGCATTTCTGGGCCTTTTCCCCTCGTTTTAGCGAAGCGTATACATCTCCATTTGTCATTGTGAGAAACGTAATTAGAAAAAAATGAAGTGCTTTCTCGGGAAGCTTCTCTTGGACAGACCAGGTGCTGCAGTGAGCCAATGGATGTCTAATGGATCTTTCCTTTTGGATTCAGGGTGTGTGGAAGCAAAGCCGGATCCAATATCCACAGCCCCCACTATGGCCTATTGCTCATTTATTTTAGACAAAAGAGGATTTAATCGTTTTAGTGGCGCAACGCTTTCAGAATCCTCCTGTGCGCGAAGCTCTTGTTTTCTTTCTCTGTTACTGGAGAACATTTCTCTCTCCGCGGTATACACCAAGACAGATTGCGCATTTACATGTCACGATTCAGGAGTTGATCAACCTGAGTTTTCCCCCCCTCTTTTCTCCTCCGTCAAGACAATCCCACAATGAAAGAGTAAATAATTAAAAGGAGGAGAGAGAGAGAGAGAGAGAGAGAGCAAGGTGGAGAAAAGAGGCAGATGAGCATTCTAATTTCCCTCAACAGCAGGTGGTTGTCATCCATCTGAATGTAGTTACAGACAGCTGGCGGAGCAGCCTCGGAGAACACGCTGGCGAGCTGGCGGAGGGCTGGAAGGTTTGGGGTGGGGGTGGGGGGCTGGCGATGGGGTCCAGTGCCCGGTGGCACGCTCCCTCCCTCGTCCTTAATGATAACACATTGCCTGGGTGCCCTCTGAGATCTGTCCGCACACAGATGTACGAGCCTGCTACCCGGCACGAGGAGAAAAAAGAAAACAAAAAGAACTTGCTGAAGTGCAATTATCAAAGTGAAGGACTGCGCAGATGACCCTGTAGTTGCACTTACAACCATTTTAGATTTATTGTTGTTTTGGAAAGAAGTGAGTTTGTTTGTGTGTGTATGTGTGTGTGTGTTTTGGGTAGTGTGCGTGTGTGTGTGTGTGTGTGTGTGTGTGTGTGTGTGTTGAGGGTTTTGGAGGGTGGTGAACATGTTTTGGCTCACAGATAACCACTTGCAGCTCTTGTCCAGGCCTGGCGCTTAGTTGGGCTGAGCCTCCTGGCCGCGCTAGTCGCCGTGGTAGCCGCCACAATCTGCACCATCCCACTAGAAGCTCGCGGTCTGGCGTTCTCAAGCACTCGGCAAGCAGCCACGTGAGTCCGTGTGAAGTGT
>NC_063203.1:5977143-5989643 GCF_017589495.1 Alosa alosa | reverse complement strand
TTTGTGTTTGTAGAAGTGTGCATTTTCCCGGCCACTGCACACAGACTTGAGTAATCATGCAGTGTGCAGAAGTGTCTTACCGAGAGTCTGATGGTGTACGAGACGACCACTGGAAACATTCAAGTGGTTTGGGCTCCAAAAGACTCTCATTTCTGGTTTGCTTTCCAAGCGGGAGACTGAGGACGGTATTTGACTCCATTTCCCAGTCCTTGCTTCATGATTTGGAATGACCTTCAGGTTTGAACACATTCTCATTTCTATTGTTGAAGTAATACTTTTTTTATGAAGCGGCCGACACTGGAAAGGGAGTGTGTTCTCCCCGAAGTTAATAACCATTCACACTATCAGAACGCTTCATTACCTGGGCTGACCTCAGTGGCATTTCACTGCTGCCTGGATATTAAGCCAGCTCTGCAAAAGTGCCTTTGAAAAGCTTCAGGGAAACAGTGTGTGTGTGTGTGGGGGGACAGCCACAAAGAAGAAGCATAAAGGTAAAAAAGGCATAAAAAGAGACAGGGAAATTTGAGGCAAAATAGGTTGACAGAAGAATGAGGAAAGAATCTGCACCGGAGAGATAGATAGAGGGAGAGAGAGAGAAAGAGATAGAGCACTCTGTTCCCATCCAAGAGTGGCGAGCCTCTGATTGTCAGGTGCAATGTTTTGTAATTACTGCGCTGGCTCATAGCTGAGCAAGTTCTGGCCCTTCTTTATTAGATTCTGTCAGCCATCTTTCCTCTCTCCCTCCTTCTGTGTCTCAGCTGCTCCGATGCTGTATGGCCTGTACAGCCTGCAGAGGGTTTGCCATGCTACACAAACTCAAATACACATACCTCAACTCTGAGCCTGTTCATGTCTTGTGAGATTGTCCTGGTGATTGTAGTATGTGTGCTCTCTTTATGCTATTTTATTTTATTTTATTTTATTTCACGCCCTCATTGCCTGGGGATTTGCTGAGTTCTGTAGTTTCTTAGCTGTTCCTGGAACTGAACATGTCTTGACAAAGAACTCAAATCTTGTGTCTCAACTTGAGGGTCAAAGCCCTGAGTGCTGCTGCCATTACTACACAGCTTCAGCCTGTAGCAGCCTCTCTCTTCAGCCCCAGCTATTTATCACATTTACTATTGGAGTTTCATTTACCTCGCAACTACTGTTTGTGACTCGTGACTTTATTACTGTTCCAGTTTTCTGTCTAATGCAGTTGTCTATGACAGTCAGTATCAGTGAAGTTAAATGCAGTTACAAGTTGTGTGATTTACTGCAGTTTGATTGGCACATTTAGTTTCCTTTCGCAGCCCACTGGATTGAAAGGATTGGGGGGAAAAACCTACACCGTCACAAGTTTAAACTTGAAATAAATTAAATAAATAAAGCAAAAAAATGAAATAAAAAGCCTAGTGGAAATGTGTAGCCACTAAGTTGAGTATTATGCTGTCAGGTCCCTTCATTTCCAGCCACAGCTTTCATTTATGGAATTCAAAGGAAATCAAAGGGTCTTAGGAAAAGTGCAGCATAATGTGCGCAGGTCTGTCTGCAGTGGGCTGGGCCAGCCCTATTGCACTAGTCACACTCCTCTTATCAGCCCATGGTGCGCCTCACACCAACTCAAACTGATGTCCTGACTAGTCGTCAGGCCCGATGGCTTTGCAATGTGTTGGAGGTGATATGAGGCCGTGTGCAGTGGTGTGAGTTCTCCGACAGAAAGGCCAGTCATTTCTCTGTGGCGTCTCACACATAATCTCTGTTTAGGAGCTAGTTAATGTGCTCTCACTTCTAGGAGAGTAGCTGTTATGCTAATGCATTATACTCTCATAACTCATCCCTGAAAATCATTAAGTGTGTGTGTATGTGTATTAATCGACTTGTTTGGCATCACTAAGTTGTGAGCGTCAACCCTCTGAGGTGAGACTGCCCACTGCCCACGGGATACATCAGTGTTAATTTCCCCTGGGGATCAATAAAGTATCTATCACTCTATCTATCTATCACTCTATCTATCACTCTATCTATCACTCTATCTATCTATCTATCTATCTATCTATCTATCTATCTATCTATCTATCTATCTATCTTAACTCCCCCTATTTCCACCAGTCCCATATTTCCACCGTCTTGCGTGTATGTGTCACTTAATATCCATTTCTATACAAACCAAGACAGCGGACTCCTATAGAAACATAAACCACGCACAACATAGGTGTATCTAAATTAGCTATGTACCAAAAATGACATTTTACCGTGACTTCGAGGGCTGTAAACAGTGTTGTAAGGCGCGGTACACAACCGCTTGAGCTCCAGTGGAATTTTAATTTCCACGACGAGAATTCTCGGTCTAACCGTCCATGTGCCGTTGAAAGCGGTGTAAATAGGGTGACCCATCAGGCCAGCACTATAACTCCGGCGTGGTAAACAAAATCGGATATTTCAGGCAGTAAATGCCCCGTTAAGAACCAAACCAGATTTTGTTCAAATCTACACAACTATGGCTACTGAAAAATGTAAGGTTCATTTAGTAAATGTTATTTTGAAGTGTTAAAAAACATCGTTGTTTTAGAATTTCTGAACAAAAGTGGTGATAATTGGGGGTGTTACGATATCTATCTATCTATCTATCTATCTATCTATCTATCTATCTATCTATCTAACTAATAGCTGCGGCTCTATTAGCGATAGCGGTAGCAGCAGTGCCCGTAGCAGTCGTTTTAGCCACCGCCGTGGCATTAGCAGGAGGCGTAGCAGCTGCAGTGGCCGTGGTAATGGCTGCATCTGGAGGATGGGGGCCCGTGAGCCAGTCACATGTGGCCTGAATTAGCATTTGGGCACTCGGGATGAAATCGGCTCTGGCAGGATCCAGCGGAAGCGTGTAATTAGGCGGTCGGAAGGACGGTTGCCGTGGTAACTTTACAAGTGGCAGGAGGTCTGGAGGTGAACAGTCATGAGTGCCGGTGGCAGGAACAGACCACGCTGCCACCCCTGCAGCCTCTGCAGAGAGAGAGAGAGAGAGAGAGAGAGAGAGAGAGAGAGAGAGAGAGAGAGAGAGAGAGAGGGACGACAAGTGTGGTGAGGGTGAAAATTGAAATTTTGGGGGTAAATTTTTTTACCAGATGCCGTTAAAAGTGTAAAAATGGGAAAGGTCATTGCTTTTCCTTGCTTTCTGGTTGCCAGCACCCGAGAAGCGATTTGCTACTTGACTCTCACCGTTTGAACCGGATGGATCAAATCATTTTGACATCCACTGGCAAACACAACTGAGGCCGTGTTTGAGGGGAATTAGGAAGAGAGAGCCTGTGAATGTTCTGGCCAAGAACATATGAGTGTTCTCTGACTGCCACAGAAAAGAGTCTTCTCTTCCCTCTTGCTTAATTTAATCAGTCGTACTTTTGCATGCTCAAGTTTGGGTTTCTGCTTGCACAAACTTTATTAAGCGTGTTTTTAACGGTCAGATTGTTTTATTTAGTGTCCTGTGTTTGCTTTGGTAATGGCTCCGAGTGTGCAGACATGTTTGGCAGCAGTCACAGAAGCTGCTGGAGCATTTAAAGGAGAGAAAGCTCTCTGCTGGACGCTGGAGGACCATGTACGGATAAGAGAGGGATCAGCGATTATTGAAAATAGTTAATGATATCTAAAAGAGGACAAGAGCGGGAGAGGAAAGAGAGAAAGAGAGAAAGCGATGCCAATGAATAGAGAGAGATTAGACAGTAAAAAGAGAGTGTTTGTGAAGAAGGGTAAACAAGAGATCAGCATTTGATCATGTGTGAGAGAGGAACAGCACGTGAGCCAGACTGAGACATGGAGAGAGACAGAAAAATGGAAGAGTTGTGTTTAACCTTGCTCTCCCACCCTGCCTCTCCTCTCCTCTCCTCTCCTCTCCTCTGCTTTCCTGTCCTCTCCTCTTCTCTCCTCTGCTTTCCTCTCCTCCTCTCCTCTCTTCTCCTCTCCTCCTCTCCTCTCCTCTCCTCTCTTCTGCTCTTCTCTCCTCTCTTCTCCTCTCCTCTCCTCTCCCCTCCCTGAACATCAGCTATTTACTGCTGCTGGCTGTGTGCTGGGGCCCAAAATAGAGGCACAGTAATCACAATTACACAGCCCGGGTGGAGAGCTGAAGTGTCATTTAGAAAAATAATCAAAAAGTCATCTCTTACCCTCTCTTTCACACACACTCTCGCTCGCCCTCATTCTCTCTCTCCCTCTCTCCCACTGTCCCCCACCCTCTCTCTCTCTCTGCTGCTCTCCCTCCATTCTATCTCTCTTATGCACTCACTCCCAGTCTCTCCATTTCTCTGCTACTTGAATCTGGCATACTTGCAGGCAGTGGCTCTGTTAAAAGCCATTAGCGGCGCAGGCTAAAGACCACATTCAGAGTAAAGGTTGATGAAATACAAAGTGGATCGACCGACTGCCTGTCTGACTTTTGAGCCCCCCTCCCCTACCTCCCCAGTGCTTCAGCTGTAGCTGGTGTTGTCAACCACTATGCACTCCTTATTAAATTGCTAAGTTGTATTTGGCGTTACAGGATATTACATTTTTGCCCAAATAAATCTGTTCCTGTCAGAGGTAGTGAATGCAGTGAAGGTGACGGCTGTATTGTGCTGTATTGCACACTTTAACTTTAAGATGCGTGGAAGCTCAGCTGTTAGTGCTTTTAGAACGAGGGTGTGGCAATGAACTGGGCTCTTAGCTTGCAGTGTGTTCAGTATATACTGTACTGTATGTCCCAAGTGGTTTAGTAATATGTTTCAGTATACTGTTCTTGTGTTGGGTGTAAGATTTCGGTCCAGATTCTATTTTCTATAATATAGACATAATATGTAATTGTGTACTATCTAGTTATATCATTAGTATGGCCATAGTAAGGCCACGATAAAGGAATTGCAGTGCATTTTTGCACATTTATAAACACACACACACAAGCATATCCCTTTTAGCTCATCTGACTCAGTGCAGTAAGACCAGAAAAAAGAAGCCGTTTGATGGGGGAAGTCTGATAGGCTTAAGCAATTTAATTTCTCTTGCCACCAACTCCAGGGTCACCCCAGAGTGCTGAGTCATGCAAATGTGCTAATAGAGAGAGAGCAGGAGAGAACGCTGGCCACAGTCCCCCAGTGTGGAGAGCAGAGAGAGCACGCGCACGCACTAAACAGCTTGGGTGGAGGAGAACATTGTTCTGGTGTGGCCAGCACATTTGGGGTGTGTGTGTGTGTGTGTGTGTGTGTGTATTGTGTGTGTGTGTTTGTGTGTGTGTGTGTGTGTGTGTGTTGTGTGTGTGTATTGTGTGTGTGTGTATTGTGTGTGTGTGTGTGTGTGTGTGTGTGTGTGTGTGTGTGTTGTGTGTGTATGTGTGTGTGTGTGTGTGTGTGTGTGTGTGTGTGTGTGTGTGTGTGTGTGTGTGTGTTGTTTTTGTGTCAGCCACTTAGATGTGTTCTTGGATGCCTTACTCAAGAAGCAGTGTGGGTCTGCTTTACTTTACATCTTTATTTGTTTAGTGTTACAGTGGTTTTGGATAAGATCAGAGCAATAGCTAGAGCGCTTTTGTTGAACCTCTACAGTATGTGTATACATGTTCTGTCATTTTGTGTAATCTGTCATTCAAATCATCATCAGGCAAGAGAAGGGGATTGGTCCCACATGCAGTCCTCAAATCAGTTCTTCATTAGACTAAACAGGAGCCATTGGATTGGTTCATATTGTCCATGGAGTCCTTGTCATCGTGGCTTTGTTTCTGTATGAATGCGGTTATAAAAACGCTTCATTCCTAAATCAGTTACAAATTGCCACTCGTCTGGCTCTGAAAAAAGCGCTGCTTGTTGACAGAGAGCCGAGCCCTGGGGGTCATCATTTCCAGCCCATCCCGCCGTGTCAGGCTCAGGGCTCCGGGCTGCTGCTGTACTGGAGCTGCCCGCGGTGGCGCTGTCTGTCTGTGGCTGGGAGAGGCGTCGGCGGAAGGCAAGTCTTGGCGAGCGCAGCTTGTCAGAAGCAGTGCACTGTGGGCCTCCCGGTGGGACCTGGCAGCACCTGGGCTGGGCAGCAGCTGCATGGAGGGCCGTAACGCAATTAGCCATCACAGTGCATGAGTCATAGCAGTGTGGAGGAGCAGAGCGGAGCAGAGCTGAGCAGAGGGAACTCTGGGAGAGATGAGACAGATGCTGCATGGTACGCGTGAAAGTAAAGGGGGGGGGGTGTCACTGAAGAGAAAAAAGAACGAGGGTAGAAGAAGGAGTGCATATGGCCCTCTGTGCGGAGAGCTAACAGGCTAGTCCCTGATACACTTGTGTGTGAGCTCAGAGGGCAGGAAGGGGCAGGCTGGCTGTGGGCGGTTTGGATCAGCATGCATTTCCACAACACGCTCAGATCTTCACAAAATGTAGAGGTCATTGGCAAACATTTGCTACTTTAATAGGGGGTATATTTTCTTATTCTCAACGCCTTTGTACTTATGGTAACTGAGGAGGAAATATGTTTATTAACTCACACACACACACACACACACACACACCTGCATTTGAGGAAAAAGGTTATGGGTTTAAGAGAAAGAGACATTTTTACAGGGCACTGCTAGTAGTGTTAATGTATGGGCACATTCTGTCTGTCAACTCTGCTCCTAAACCCTTGAACTTCTCATTTCCAGGCGTAAGCACGTCGTTTCTAACTGCGTTTGAATTTGTGTCATACTCACAATTCCAGTCTGGTACCAGTTAGTGGAGCTGGATCGATAAATACTAAATCTTTAAGTGATTCTTGATCAATGAGCACTTACAAAGCCATTCCTGTATATTTATAGGATCAACATGGATTTATTTCTAAAAATCCTGCTACTTAAAGCGGCATTAATATCGGGAGATCATTTTGTTGACGTCCGTCTCCAACAAGACGGGAGAAAATGTATCCCACATGTCCAGGAGTCTGCTCTCCTGCCCGGGCCTGAGGCCATCCTCTAGGGCAGGCCCCTTCCTGCTTTTTACAATCTAATCATAAAAAATCATAATAAAAAGGCCTTTGAAGGTGCAGCTGCGTTTGGTTTGTGTGTTTGGGTCCTGCGCCTGAGCTGCAGGAGTGCTGAGAGAGCCGGGCGGAGTGGGACGGGTCCGCTGGAGGATGAGTTCACATGGCCAGTGTTTGGAAGGCTCTTATTGGTGGACTGTTTGGTTTTATTTATGCTTTTTATTCCAGTACCGTACACAATACTGTGATTATTTCATTAAGCACTGGGAGGCACAGTCAGTGTAACTTGATGCTGTATACTTACACAGCCACGGACCCTGACCCCAACCCTAACCTTAAACCTAGTTCAGTGGAAGAGCTCTTAATCAATATGTACTTACTCTTTGTTGCCTAATATTTTACTTTGAATGTAATGGTCTAGATACTAAATAGTTTTCTGTAGAATAACTCACTTGCCTAACTAGCCATCATACATCTAGCAGACAGTCACCTCAAGTTGGCAGTGCTTAGTGCTGACTCAACTGTCCTGACTGCACACTGAACTTGGAGAGGCTCCCCCCACCTAGCACACCCCACCTCACCTTACCTTATAGCAGTCTTGGACATGCAGCACTGTGGTCAGTCAGCCATCTCAGTGCTGTGTTTTGAAGAATAGCACTGAGGGTGTCCAGCCGTCACTCTCTGGTCAGAGTGTTATTGTCTTGTGCCTGGCTGCCTCTGTGGTTGTCCAGCGTGAGGCCAAAGTGTCACACTCAGCCCTGGCTCTGCCACGTCACCTCTCTGTCTCTGTGGGAAGCGCAGCGCCGTGGACACTCCTCTGTCCAGACAGCACGGCTCAGTCCCTCTGGATGGCACACTCCTCCTCCCTGCCTCTGGGTCACTCTCATTCTCATGGAGCTACGTCTTCTGAAAAATGGACTGCTCTTGCTCCCAAGTGGTTGGTAATTAGTTTCCTTAGCCCCTATCCCATCTTATTGAGATGCTGTCCTGTTACTACGGCTCCTGTGTTCCCCAGTGTGTTATGAGGCCAAGAGAATATCTTCATGTCTCCAAATGGCTTCAAGGGGATCAGCGTCATTAAAACAAATGCTCCAATTTTCCACAGAGGACGACACACATCTTTCAAAAAACGAACAAAACATGCAATAACTCAGAGACATCCCACAGACAAAAGGGGAAAAACAAAGTTTTTTGATGGAGCAGACAGCTTGGCAGTTGGCTTGTGGTCTGCCTCAACTCTCTGGTTGCCTGTTTGATTATTCAGCAGTGCTGCTAAAGCCCTTATTAAAGCTGGAGGTGTGCAATTAGTCAGCCGTGGTGGAGCAGACAGGAGGCTCGCAGGACACCAGTGTGATGGTCATTTTGATACCATAGATTTAATAGAGACCCAGTCAGACCAATAGTATGGAAAATCAGGAACAGAGTTTATTTACAATGATGCGCATCAAGGGAGAGACAGCATGACTTCACCTAAAGATCCATCAGCTGCTCTAACTAGACAAGGAAATAGTTACGGTTTAAGTATCCTTCCAGGCTGACGGTAAATGGCGTTGGTCATCCCATCTCACATGGACTACACTGAATCAGACTCTGATTAGTGGCAGCCTGGCAATCCAGAGCAGATAGACTGACGCAGCCATGCAGAACAGTGAAACACTGCAAAGTCATAATATTCCCGCTTATCTCTAAACACAGTCACACAGAGATATACACAGGGACAGTACAGATATCATACAGTCATTACCAATCGAAGTGACCTACTAATGAGAAATGCAGAACATTAAACCACATATTGGAATGTTGGACATAATGTTCTATTCCACTTTCTCTCGAGTGGTTGGGGGGAGGGGTTTATGTTTTTTTTTTATTTATCACATTTTGTTTAATTTCTCTTTTTATTTGATGATTTGATATATTTTTTTACTTTTAGTTTCAGTTACTGTTCTTTCACTGACATGTTTCCTTCATCAAAAGCAATCCCAAGGCAGCTCTGGTCGGAATAATTCAATTGTTCAGGAGGCTAATTAAAAGTTAAGTGAGTGGTTTCACTTTAATTTGAGTTGAATTTGTGGAGATCAGTGGTGCTTAAAACAATATTTGAAAACTTCTACTGAAGGCTCTCAGTATGCAGCTGCTAGCCAAGGCCACCACTCCAATGTCCCTGTCACTGAGAGGATATACTGTTACTAGGGTCAATCGGACAAGCACACACACACACACACACACACACACACACACACACACACACACACACACACACACTCTTTCTCTTGCTCTCTCACCTCCCTAGATCCCTTTCTGACTCCAAACCAAACTGGAGACCTCATCCAAGACCTGTGGCATTGGGTTTCTCCTCTAGACAAGGGCCTCCTCTTTAGCAGGAGAAATAAGTAAGCAGGCCCATTGTTTGTGTTTACTAGTGCCTCTCCTGCTCTTTTCTCCTGCTCCCGTGCGTCTCCCGTGCGTCTCCCCTGCTGTGGCCCTGCACCTCCCCTCCTCTCTGCCTCCCCGCTGCCCCCTGTCTGTCTCTCTGACTGGCAGTCGCTGGGCTGGCATGGGTGGGTGGGTTTGGTGCTGGGGGGTCCTGGGGGCATGGGTGGCAGTGCGGAGGGGGGCTCACAGTCGGACCACCGGTGGAGAGGTGCCCAGAGGCTGCATCAACCCTCTGGTGTCCCCAAGGTGAGAGGCCCCTGTTCTAATCATGACACCATCTGCTCGCCGAGAAGGTTACGCCGCGCCACTCCAGCCAAGCTCACTAATGTCACTCACTTCAGCTTCCGCAGCTCTTCAGGGAGTCTGTCACTCGCTCTCTCTCTCTCTCTCTCTCTCCCTCCCTTTCTGAATCTTTCACTCTTGTCGTTCTCTCTCTATGAGATGTTCTTATTCTCATTCTGCCTCCCTCTCTTCTTTTTCATTCACTTACTCTCTGTATCCATCTCTTTATGGCACTCACTCTTTATGGCAGACATGACCCCCCCCCATCTCTCTCTCTCCCTCCCTCCCTCCTCGCCCGCTGCCAGCCGAGCCGTGTGTGGGCTGACAGACAGACATCTGGGTGTTGCAGACAGTGCCGCGGGGCAGCACGCGGAGGCCCCTGAGGGGGGGCAGGATGGCCCCTGCCGCCTGCCATCTGGGCTGGGGCCCCAGCGGGGCCGGGAGAAGAGCAGCACCCAGAGGACCCCGCCATGGAGAGATCCAGGGGAGAGCGAGCAGGCAGAATACCAAAGGAGGCGATGGCTGGGAAGAAGGCATAGGGTACAGGGAGTCGGCTGAAGAGGGCGAGAGGAGGAGGAGGAGGAGGAGGAGGGACAGGGACCGAGGTGGCACAGAAAGGAAATGAGAGAAAGAAAGTGTAAAGACCATTTTCAAGAAGCAGGTTTGACATCATTTTTAATTAGGTTGATTGAAACCTAAAGTTGTGATTGACACCTAACTGGCACTTGCACGTGCCTTAATGCTTCAATTAGCATCTTTGTGCAGCCCTCTTTTATACATTTGGTTCAGATCTGAAGCCTAAAGTGCCAAAGCAAACACTGGATGACCTGACGTGAACCTCTTTGTGTAAAATACGAGGCCTCATTCTGTGTCCACGTGTACCGTGTGTGTGTGTGGGAGTGTGTGTGGTGGAGATGAGTGCTTGTGGAAGATAATGAGCTCACTGTCCTGTTTTTAACTAGACACCTCTCTGACAACTGAGTGTGTGAGATGGACGTGACGTGACCTTTGGAGATTTGCATCTGCGGTCGGTGACTGACTGGCTGGGCCTGTTTGTTTCCACGGCTCCTGACTGAAGACTATTCATTCACCCGCAGTGACAGCGCAGGCCCATCACATTTGGAAATTCCTCCAGTGTTGTTGTGTAGATTTATGATAATGTGCAGACGTTGCTCTCTCTGCTGTGAATGAGTGGGGTGTGTGCGGGAGACTCAGCACCATGCACACAGAAGCAGTTGTTGGGCTGGTGGGAGAGCCGGGAGCACAATGGCTGCCTTCATGTGGCCACTGGGCGTAGTTAGTCTTTGATTAGGCCTCGCCTGGGACTCGGTCCATTCATTCAGCCGTAATTGCTGTCCAGCGCTCCTCTGCTTGCACTGCTGCGGGCCAGACAGAGGGGGAGGCCGCGATTGTTTCAGACGCCAGCTCCGGCACTCTCTCCCGAAAGTCTGGACCGTCCTGCGTGGTGACGCTGAACGGACGTACAGAAGTGTAATTGGCTTTTGTTACCGTTTATTGGGGGAAAAAATCTTATTCTAGCTGGGATGATAAAACAATATTATAACTTGTGAAAATATACCACAACTTTGTAACTCAGATAAAACCATCACAAAGCAGATGGGCACTGCACAAATGATTTCACCTAGCAATACATTTAGTTACATTTCCCCCCTCTCATGTGTCAGTTACGGTAGGGAGGGGGATACGTCTCTTCCTGATAGCCATGACTGTGGGACACAGCTACCGCCACTGCACCAGGAGTGGACGCCCCATCGGGAGTGGTCATGAGAGTGGTCAGGCCAGGGCTGAGGAATTGAAGGAGAGATGCTTGTAGAGACAGCCAAGAGGAATCTAGAGGATTGAGCCGCACACTGGAACAGCTCTTCTCTCCAACAAGCTCCAAAAATAGAGTGAGCGAAAGAATGAAGGGAGGAAAAAAGTGAAGAAAGTGAAGAAATAGTCCCCCGTTTTTTCTTTCTCTTGTTCTGAAAGAGAGCCATGCACGCGGGGAAGATGGACAGCCTCGCAAATTTGACAAGCACTTGACCTTTCGTTTGGAGGGGAGGAGAAGGCAATGATTTCTCTTTCCCCTCCACTTCTCTCTCGGTAACTCAAAGCAAGTTTCAAGTGAAGCTCAGGGAGATTATATTTCAATTACATTTCAATGCTGCCAACCTAAAAAGACATTTAAAGCGTTTCTTTTTTTTCTGAGGCGGGGGAGAGAGTCTCGTCTGATGTTTCTCTCCTCTGAGTTCCGACTGCGTAAGCCGCTCAGGTGGGCCCAGCCTGCCAGCGCTGAAAGTCCAGTCAGGGAGCACTAGTCACTCTTCAGTGGGCGCCCGCCATCCTGCAGCCTCTGAGCTGTCGGCCACACATCCAAGGCTCTCTCACCACCCAGCTCATTCAGCTCCATTGAAATGCATCTGCTAGGACTGAGGCCCCTCTGCAGGTGGCTGTCAGTCAGCATCAGTTGATTTAAGCAGTTGTATATATTGTACTAACGTGGCAAATATTGCCCTAAAATATGACAGAATGATATATAAACATACTGGGGATATGTAGGTAGGTAGAATATGTATCAGTAAATAGAGATATAAGAATGATATTGGCTAGATATGTGGTTATGGAATGTTTTTTTTCTCAGTGATTGTTCTGTTTTGTATACATTTTCTAGCAAGAGATAAAATAACCCTGTTATTGGGTCTACTACAGCATATCTCCTCAACAGCTTGATGTCGATAAGCCCTTCAAAACTTAACATCAGAGAACATATTGCCAGAAGCAGATTTTTGACAGTTTGAGATTTAGTTTGACCGACTTACCGGTGTCCTGTTATCGCTGAAGCGATTCTG
>NC_063203.1:5967143-5972143 GCF_017589495.1 Alosa alosa | reverse complement strand
CTCTCCACTGCTGCCTGCCTGCCCACACCCAGACACCCAGCACCAACCCCACACTCTGGCTGCAGTTAGCATGCCATTATATTAGTCCAAAGAATATGTAACTCTAGTGTTGTGCACAAAGATAAACTGCCATTGTGTAGGTTACCAGATCGCCATCCTTATTAAATGGATCCAACTGTTCTGTAAGGAAACGATTGTATTTTCTGTTAATATCTGGTGAGCTGTCCAAGTCACTCTCATAGGAAACAAAGCAAAATGCAGTTAAAAAATATTGCTATTTGGTGGTTATAGTGTATGTGTGAGCATTGCTTGGATGGAAGCTGACCGCTTAGGAGAGTGTGTGGTTGTGGACGTTGACCAAGGGAGTACTGTATGTGTCAAGAAAAGAAATGAGAGAGATGAGAAAGGGAGGTCTTTGGGTCTTACTCCTCACCCCTCGTCCAGGTGTGGGCAATTAGTTAATAGCCTCCCAGTGCTTCCTGCAGCCCATGCATGGCTGCTGCCCAGACCACTGGGGCTACTCTAGGGCGAGACCCTAACCTTCCTCCAGTTGCAGACCACCATCCTTTGACCTCTCTCCACTGGATGCTGGATACTGTGTCTGGCTGTAAAAAAGGACTGCTCTGCATGTTGCTGTTCTAGACCACTTCAAAGCCTAAAATAAGAGCTCCACCATCCAGGAGGCTTTCTCCGAGTGTTGAGATTGACATACTCATTTACGGCCATATATCGTAGCTAAAACTGTGAAAGCACACAAGCTTAAAAACCTCCAACAGCTCAAGTGGGTATATGATGTGTTCAAGGCCCCTTTGTGGGAAAAGTCTGGCTGGTGGCATTTCTCATCAGACCTCCTCAGCCGCCGATGTATAATTTTAGCCCAGGCGAAACGGTGAGCCATGATTGACAGCGGTACATTACGGACATTCTGGAATGGCCCTCCTCTGGCCAGAGACGCATTGGCACTCCGAGTGAGAAGACAGAGCGTCTGGCCCTGCATGTGCGCTGGTGGATAGACGTTAATACTCTTTACTGCCAAAAGTCAATTATTTCCCATGTCTGAAATCAGGCCTTCCCGTAATGGAGATTAAGAGTCCATCACAGTGTGACCATTATTATTGTGTAAACGGAGTCATGGCCTGACGCGTCCTGCAAACAGTCCATTTTTTCCATTACCCTCAACTGCAAATAATCACGTGGCCTGGACCGGGCGGCTGTGAGTCAGTGGAGGCTGGCTTGGGAGGAAAACTCCACGAAAGCCGGAGATTTCCACCGCTGGGCTATATCCCAGGCCGGCTCAGGTGGACATTTCTGGCCGAAATTGTGCTCCAGTTTTGAGACAAAAAAACAGTGTATTTTTGTTGCTAGTTTTTACTTTTTGTGCAGCCCTATCTAATCTTATTTAGTTATTCTGAACTATTTGTGGATTGTTGTGTCAATAGCAGGTCAAATAGACATTTCTTCTGGAGCCTGACCGGAGGTGGTGTGCTTCCTTGACGTGTGAGTTTAATGTGGTGGGAGTGGGGAGCCCAAAAAGACACACTGCTGACACCACTCTGTCAATCCATCACGCAGATAGTTGCCACTGGGTTAAAGAGAAAGGGGATAGTGGGGTAGGGGCTGAAGAGGGAGAATGTAATCGAAGAAGAAAGAAGAGAGAGAAGTGAGGGGAGAAATAAAGCATGGAAACCTCCCAGAAAACTAGAGAGAGAGAGGGAGAGAGAGAGAGAGTGAAATGCTTGAAAGTAGAGAAATGGAGCGAGGGAAGAGAGCGAGGGGGCTCGGGTGGAAAAGCATAGGGATCAGAGAGGGGCCTTGTTTGACATGAGGGTTTTTCTAAGCTCCCTCAGCTCTCCTCTCACCCCCCCCTCTCCCTCCCTCCCTCTCTTGCTCCCTCTCTCTCGTTCTCTCTCTTTTGGTCCTTTCATTTGAAATGGTGCTAGTCAAATGGCAGATCAAAGCCGTGCTCAGTGCGTGTCAGAGCAGATCATTTACACTTCTGTGAGGGCTGCCATGCCAGGCGACACACAACCAGCACATTCATTACTATTACAGATTCACCAGAGACAAAGACCTGCGCCCAAATACATATTGTCATTTCGTTTGAACAGGAGCAAAGCCCCGCGTGCCCCCTTTCCCTGAGATCCATTACTATTCCTGTTTAAACCTGATCCTTTATTGCCTGCCTCTTGCCGCCTTTTTTCTATTCTCCTTTTGTTTTTTTTTCTTTAATTAAATGGCACAGATGCTCTCAATTTGTCACCAAATGATCTGTGGGGATTTTATTATGAAACACCACATAGGAGTCTCCCCAGTCTATCACGCTGAACTGTGTGTGTCTGTGTCTGTGTCTGTGCCTATCTGGGTGTGTGTTTGTGCGTTGCGTGTTTGTGTGTGTGTGTGTGTGTGTGTGTGTGTCTCTGTCTGTGTGTGTATGTTTCAGTTGCCATGCCGGATACACACATTGGTGTGTTACTCTCGGATGGTGCTTCGATGATCTGTGTTGGTCTTGCCATGCTTTGTGCTGGTCACTGTGTAACTGATTGCAGATCAGTGGTTTTGCTCCAGTGTCTACTCCCTTCAGTGGCTGCCTCACTGTGTTAATCAGATCTGACAACAGTCAAAGCCAGCCATTATGTTCTCATCTTCTCACTGTTTTTTCCACAGAAATTGGTGCAATTGTGTAGTTTTACTGTATTTTGCTTCACTTGAAGACATTTTTTGTGTGTTTTTTGGAAAGAGTGCTTTTTGACTGAGGGGCAGACACACACATACACACACACACACACACACACACACACACACACACACCCTAGACTCATAAGCATATTTTCAATCTCTCTCTCTCTCTCTCTCTCTCTTTCTCTCTCTGTCTCTCTCTCTCTCTCTCTCTCTATGCCAGCAGCCATGTGCTGTGGCTGTGTTAAATTGATGCCCTGCTCCCTTGCTGCTGATGCCCAGTGTGTGGCTCTGCAGCGGGCACGGTGGCGGTGTTGACCTTGGCTGTCTCCGGTGCCCGCTGTCAGTGTGGCAGACTTCGCATGGTGCAGCGGGGCTGGGCCGTGCCCTGGCAGTGCCCGCAGCCGGGCAGGACTGAAGTTTGACCCTGGAGACGCCGAGCCAGTGGGCTGTCAGTTTGGTTTCTTTCTGATTTCATTTGACCTGCTTGTATGACTGTTGCACAATTATGGGGAGACGTGTCTGACTGGAGTTTATCCAGAGTCCATATTCATATTATTCATCAGTCTAGTAATGGGCGATATAAACGATATTTGATATAAACGATATTTGATGTAAACGATGATGATGTGGCGCAACAGGCTACAGCGCCCATACCATGTATGGGACCCAGGTTTCAATCCAACCTGCGGTCATGTCCCGATCCCACCCCATCTCTCTCTCCCATTCACTTCCTGTCTACCTAAAGGCGTCTGCTAAATTCAATCCAAATCCATACCTTCACTGTCCTGTCGGAATAAAGGCAAAAACCTCGAAAATATACTTAAAATAAAAATCAAATGAAGGCGAAACGGAGGAGCTGGTAAAAAAGACCAATGCAACATCCATTATGTGGACTTTGTTCGGATTTAAGCCGTCCGACGAGCAGCAGCAAACTAGAGCAGAGGTGGGCAAACTACGACCCGCCACGCACTTTAATCCAGTCCGCCGAGCATTTCATTTGGTTATCATAGGCTGCTTGCAATTTTTCCTGCGATAGACGTTGTGGTTATCTTTACTGCAAACTGCTTTTCACTCTTCTTAGAGAACGTTGACAATGTCAATGTCAAAAGCAGCATGTTACATACTGTAGAGATGATGATGCTCTTTGTAATCTCCATTGCAGCAGGCCTAACTTGAATGTCATGCTACTCCATTTAAATGTGAACACGTTTGAGTGCGCACGAGAGGGAAAGAAAGAGAGCAGCAGGTTCCAGCTGGCTTGTCATTGTTGATAATTGCTATTCTTTTTTATAAGAAACTTAGCAAAGATCATTAGGAGAACTAAACGTGTTAAGTTAAACAGCATCACAACCATCTGAAATGGTTCTATTAAAAATGTTATATTGCGATATATATAGTTATTGCAAGAGGCTGCAATGTGTATGGCAATATGGATTTGAGGCCGTATCGCCCATCCCTACATCAGCGTTGAGACGGAAGCGTTGTTGTCTGGAAGCTATTGGTGCTCAAGATGACAAGTGTATAACAGCTTAGATGTACTTGGTTAATTGAAACATGCCGATGAATAAAGCTTGTTACTATATTACTTCTAAGCTACTAAGGTGTGTGAGACAGTTGTCAGCCAGAAAACATGTCATCCTCCTGTTCAATCCTAGGACCTGTCTCAAGCCATGTTTTTATTTTTATTTTCACGTTTGACTGCAACAGTTGTAAGTCAGTAGTTATAGGATAGCTCATACACACTATCTTTTCTTGTAAGCCCGTAGTCAACCTTGAGAAGAGTTGAGTTTGTTTGCGGTGCGGTGCGGACTTGCTCCTCATGGGTGACACAGTGACACAGTGACTGGGGAGTGATGGCGCCTCTGAGCACCTGTCCCCGTCCCTCCTGTGGCTCACAGACGCAGGCTGCATTAGGGAGTCATTTGGGGTGAGGTGTATTATGCCTCCAGAGTGCAGCGCCGGCCTATTTTTGGCAGCACTTAATCAGAGAAACAGGGAGCGTCACGGATGCACTTGTCAGAGAGGGTCTTTTCAGAGGGTGTTGGTGCCTCGGGGGAGACAGATTTGTCCACTGCATCAGAACTCAAGTCTAATCACAGTGTGTTATGAGTCCTGAAAGTACACTGAGCACATTTCCTGCAAGTAAAAGCTAAGCATTAAAGTGACCATTAAGACATTAAGGGCTCTATTTTAATGGTCTGAAACGGAAGTGTCTTTGCGCAAAACGCAAGTGACTTTGTGTGCGGATCTTGGGCGCTGATGCTATTTTACCGGCGGGATAATTGACTGTTGCGCCCGACGCAAATCTAAAATGGGGTGGT